>NW_028258384.1:458125-610833 GCF_053883595.1 Heterocephalus glaber | reverse complement strand
TTTTTTAACATGTCGAGTATTTTGACTGTAATACATTTTTGTAATCTTTGCATAAAATGTATTAACAAAGATTTTGAAATTGTAGAAGGATTTAGGGAGGCTCTTAGACCTGCTTTTTGACTAGGGAATCTTAACAAAATTTTCCTTTGTCCAAGAATTTTGCAGATAGCCTACAATATTCAGATGCCAGCTTACCATGCTTTTTTACATCTATTTCTTTAGCTAGGGGGAGGCAATTTATTACTCAAACTACTGTAATTGATTCTCCAGGGAAGGTTCCTTTCATGCATGTTATTTTACATAACCAGAGCAAAGGTATCTTATTCCAGCCCATAATTTTATTCTCCAGCATTCCATCTCCACCTGTTATTTTATAAAATTCAGACAGGGAAGGAGCAAGGAAACAGAATTTAAGTTCCCTGAAATTTATTTGGGGCCCCATTCTACTTTCCATATAACCATGGTGAAGTACTTACCAACTTATTTTCTTCATTAAAAGCAGAGCACTGACAGTTGGTATGCCCAGGCCTTTGTGAGAGGTGTAATGTCCTTCCCAGTGTTAGAATTCTGAAGTGGTGGTGCCGGTGGTAACTGTTAAATTGACTGAAGCCAAGACTGTGAAAGCACCAGCCAGTTCTTGGATCACTAGAGAATGTATAAAGTTTAAAAACTTATTTAGTTTTATTGTACACATTCTTTCACCTAGAAAACACATTTGATATTAAATGTGTGGAATTTGAAGAAAAGATTAAAAATTTAGGGGCCGGGGATTTACACCAGTGGCACCACACTTGCCTTGCAAGTGCAAGGTCCTGAGTTCTATCCCTGGTAGCCAAAAGGAGAAAAAAACGGTTAAAAATGTAGGAGAAAGTTTTGCTGAATCTGAGAAATGGGCTATGGTAGTAAAGCCTTCCTTAAATCAGGTGAAGTAATATTCTTAGGAAATCTTCAGCACTGCAAACATAACAGCAACAGCAACAATAAAATATCAACTTCCGTTTAATTTTTTCTGGCGTAGGAGTGTTTGAGTTTCCCTAAACTGTATGCCCTGTTTTTGTTTTTGTTTTTCTGTGATGCTGGAGACTGAAACTAGGGCCTTGCATGTGCTAGGAAAGCACTCTTATCACTGAGCTACATCACCAGCTCTACCCCTATCTGAATGAAAGATTTCTTATCCTCTCTCAACCCTGATTTTTTTGTATTCTCTGTGCAATGTTTATTCTGTAGAGGACTACAGTTTTTGTCAGTTCAAAATGTGAGAGCCATGACCAGTTGTCATATACATTTCAGAAAGCTCAAAGAAAATATTTTGAAGGTTTTCACTATGAAGAAGTGATAGATGTTTCAGGTGATAAATATGTTTAACCTGATTCAAACTCAGTATATCTTAAACTCAACAGTTTTTTTCCTTTCTGCAATGGCTGTATTTCTAGTTGCTCTGTTTTTGACCCTTGTACCACCATTCTGATCTATCTCTCAGGTTAATATTTAAAATCTTTGAATTATTTTGACTCTTCCTTCACCTTGAATTACCTTATGCCCATCTTTCCTAGAGCTGTGTCATCATATCTTTTGAAACATCTCTTAGATTTTTTTTTTCATATTCTTCATTCCTATTTGGTACTCCTCTGGTTTGGGTTGCCATCATCTTCTGCTTGAATTATTACCAGTTTGTTGCCTCTCCCCACTCCTGTCCATCCTGTATGCTTGTGCCAAACTGATTTTCTTAAAATATAGCTTAATCATGTCACTTTCCTGCTGCTAACCTGCACTGGATCTTTATTAGATCTAAATTTCTATGCTATCTTCCTCAGCATAGGAACTCCTCAGAGTTCAAGGAGTCCCTCCACTTATCCAAAGCTTACCCCTCCTTTTGTATCTTCCACACCCTTCTCTTCCAGCCTCCTCATAGATCTTGCCCATCAGGCAGCCCTTTCCTCTCCAGTAGTACCTCTCTCTACCTCTCGACTAGCTCACACTATAGATGTATTCAATCTTTCTGATTTTTAAAAAATGAAATAAGACAATAGCCTTCCAATACGTACATTCCCTTTAGCTATTATCTAATTTATTTTCCTTGTCCTCCGAATTTTGTAAGAGTAGCTATGCTAACCATATTTATTTCCTCTGATCTAGATTCTTCAAGCTCCGCCATGGAGGACTTGACCTCAGTTTGAGCTCACTATTACCCTCTTTTTTGCTAAGTCAATGGACATTTTTTATTCCCTGTCTTTCTGTCCTCCCTGCTACATTTGACATGTATGACTCCTTTTTGCTTGAAGACTTCTACTCCAGGGTTCACAGACATACAGGCCTTCAGAAGTAAGTAAGACAAGTCACAGAAGACAGTGCAGCCTAAACAGTGATGGGACCTTAGTTGAACTGGAAAGTATATTTCTAACCTAAAGGTGTTCACATTCTGATTAGAAGAAAATGCTTTTCCAGCCAAACACTTTAATCTCCTGATTCTCCTTGTACTTTTCAGACTTTTTTTTTTTTTGTACTGGGGATCGAACTCGGGACCTTTCGCTTGCGAGGCAGGCAGAGGAACCACTGAGCTAAATCCCCAGCCCTTTTTCAGACTATTTCTTAACCATCTCATTCAATGGGCTTGTCTTCCTTTCTTGCCTCTTAAATACCAGTGATCTCCAGCGTTTTGTTCTCTACTCTTCCTATTCTTTCCTCTCCCTAAATGATCTCATCTCATGATTTCAATTATCTGATGTCTCCCAAATGTATATCTCTGTAGCAGGCTCCACTCAGGCTTTTACCTGAACCTTTTCACTTTATGGCCCACTGTCACCTTAAATTCAATGTGTTTATTTTTTTTTTTGGTACCGGGGATTGAACTCAGGACCTTGTGCTTGCGAGGAAGGCGCTGGAACCACTGAGCTAAATCCCCGGCCCTCAATGTGTCTAAACAGAACTCAGCTTCCTGTCCCACTCTTTATATCCCCCAAATCTGAGAAATGCCTTCCAAATTTATATTCTCTATCTCAGTTGAATGTACCTTTACACACCCCATTACCCATCCTTGGTTCTCCTTCCCACTGCTAAGAAATCAGCAGATATTAATAAATATGTGATTTAATTGCCTCTTTTCCTCCCATCACTTCCCTTATGCACTCCCCTTTCAGCACCCTAACTAGTTGTTCTGCCTTCATCCTAACCACTCTTACCTTCATCCTCCTGCCTGCTGTTAGAGTAAGACATCAAAGTTCTCAAAGACTTAAGATTATTCTGTAGTTTTTACTTCACCTCCAGGAGAGAGTCTAAACTTATAGGAGTGGACCCTGCTCATTTCCTGCCCTTTCCCTCACGGCTTATATGTTTGCTGTTTCTTATCTTACTGCTTGTCTTCAACCTGGGGTCTCCATCTAAAATGGGCCAGGGCTGGGAATGTAGCCCAGAGGCACAGCGCCTGCCTGGCAAGCAAGAGGCCTTGATTTCAATTCCTGGTACCAAAATAAATTTAAAAAAAAACTGGGACCAATATCCACCTCCCCTTACCCTAGTTTTCCGTATATCACCACCTCTTACAAGTCTTCTTTGTCCACATTAAATTGTAAATGAAAATTGTAAGCTGTCATAGCAAGAACAATTTCTCATTCCCTGTGAATCCTCAATACCTTGCACAATACAGGGCATGAAGTGAGTTGAATGAATATTGGTTTACTTTAGTAACACTCAATATCCCCATTGTAGCTAAAACTATACCATAGGTACTACTTAATTGAGTCATGCTGTGGAGAGGACTTCAGAGCAGAGATATATATGGATAAACAGTGTCATCAGTTTCATTGATGGGGTTTATGGCATGACCTTACATCTGAAAGTGTTAAGGCAGCCCCTATGTGTACCCTGTCTACTTATATGTATCATCTTAATATTTTTACTTTGTAGTTACTTTAACAAGATATTAATCTTTTAACATGCAATTAATTACAGTTTCTTAAGAAGTAGAATGGCCTAACCATTGTAATTCCAGTTCTAAAATAATAATCATAAATAGATATTTGGGTTTCTTTTTCCAAATTTTAAAAATATACAACCAAATTATCTGCTATAGATTTGAGATTATAGAAACAAAAATAATGAATAGTCTCGAGGTTATTGTTTCAGAAATCCTATGCATCTGAGTGATAATATGTGTAAGTATATTTATCGCTTTTCTTTTTTTAGAATAAACATTTAGAACCATTGTATTGAGATACAGAAAAAATTACATTTCATGAGATTTTTTTCATTATTAATAGATATTACCATGCTCTTTAAAGTCTTAAAATATATGGAATTTACCCTTGCTGGAATACTGGTATAGATATTAGTAGATATGATAGACTGCCAATTCTCAGAAATTCATGAATTGTTAAATTAAAATTAATTTTTAAAAGCTGAGGTTATTAGGTGTAGAATGGAAGAAGATGACCAAATTCGTGGAACAGTGCATTTTTGCAAAAATTAGAGAGTGCTGCAAATTCTGATACTTCTCAAGTCAGAGAAAGGGATGCCTTTTCCCTTACCTATCTTTGAGGAATTATAGTAATGCTCTGTTAATTTGTGTTTATAAAAAGTGAATATTTTGTAAGGCTTTAGATTTTGAGAATAGTGAGTTTATCTATGGTGACTTGTCATTATGAAGTGTGGTGAGACATGGTTATTTCTATATAAAAAGATATACCCAGGATCTTTTTAAAAATCTCTTTGTTTTGTATAGAATAGCCTTTCATTTCCCATTTTTCTTTGGTATAATAAATACAGAGTTCAATGCATGTGCTTCAGAATCAACATTAAATGCATAGTTTTCTTGTAAAATCGTGTAACTTGTTGGCAGAATTTTACTACATAGTTTTCTTAAACAGTCTGAGCACATGAATTTTAACTTACACAAAGTTTTGAAAGGCTCATATATGTCTACTTTCAAAAAGATTAAGAACAGTGAGAAGTGTAAGGGAGGAAAGGAGAGGGAAGAACAACTAAAAGGACCCATTATTTGCTTCAATTTTCTTTACTCCAAAGAATTGTTCCAGGAAGTTAAAAATTTACATATTGAAGACATTTGACAAAGAAAATACTAATTAGGAACCATCAGCTAGGTAAATTCAAACACATAATAGAGTTTATATTTACTAAAATTGATAAAGAGAGTATGTAGTCTCCAAGTGCCTGTTTAATGCTGAAGAGCCCCACATCTTGCCCAGTGTCTGTCACAGATGAGTAATGAGTAGATGAGCTTGTCTAACCTCTGTGAACTCAAAGTTCTTAACTTAATGGTTTGTTTGTGAAATAGAGATGAGATGCTTTTTCAGTAACAGCCATTTTAACATTATTTTAGTAGATATTAAGTAAAACTGTTGGGCCTGAATATCTTTGAGTTATTCTTTTTTTGTGTTGAGTTTTTAAAGAGGAAAGTTAAATCCCTCGTGGACAAGAACAGGATTGCTACTATTAGCCAAAATTATGAAAGAGTATTGGGCTTTGCTTTTCTTTATACTTTTTGGTGTGGATATAAATTGACCCTCCATACCCACAGGTTCTGCATCTACAGAATCAACCAATTGTGAATCCTCCCCCCACCGCAAATTACATCTATACTAAATGTGTACAGGCATTTTCTATTCCTTAAACAATACAGTATAGCAACTATTTACGTAACATTTACATTTTACTAGTTACTTTAAATAACCTAGAGGTGATTCTAAGTATATAGGAGGATGTAAGCAGGTGTATGCAAATAATACACTGTTTTAATATAAGGGCCTTGAGCATCCAAGGATGTTGATATCCAAGTTGGGGCCTAGAACCAGTCTCCCACAGATACTGAGCACTGACTGTATGTAGGTAATAGGGGAGTATTTTATGAAGTAAGATGCTGCTTTCTTTACCATTTCTAATATACTTTTTATATTTTAGAAAAGACAGTTCCTTTTTCCTTTTTATATTAGAGAAGAAAATTGGTAATGATAATTCAGCAAATATTTCTTGAGAACTTGAGCACTAGAGGTAAGTACTGTGAAGAATAGAGATAACAAAATTCAGGCCTTATTTTTCAAAGCTACCAGGATAATCGCCTTTAAGATATTGATATGGAGCAGCAAAGAAAAAAGAATATTTTATTACTTGTTGAATTATATAGTATAGATTGGTAGTGCATTCAAGGCATTACAGGAGGGGTTGCAACTTGACTTGAGGCTTGGATACTCTGTAGGATTTAAACTAGAGAGAGGAGACAAATGAACCACATGAGCAAAGACAACAGCCAGAGTGGCAGTGGGCAATGGAAAAGAAAGAATCATGAGAATGATTTTAGAGGAATAAGTGACAAGACTTAGGGACCACCTACTTTTAAGCAAGGTGCAAAAAACAAGAGAGAGAAATGTGCAAAAATGATTCCAAGATCTAGGTTAAAGGAAGAGTAATGTGCCATTGATAGAGATAAAGAATTTGAAACTGGTTTCCAAGAAAGGGTAACATTTGATTTTAGATGTTTCAGTTGAAATTGTAATATTTTCTAGCAAGATATCCAAATGAAAGTTTTCATTATACATTTGGAGATGAGGGACTAGAGTCTCTTTGAAAATATGTATCACTAGAGATAATAGAACGGATGGTCGTCAGTGTAGAAGGAATTGTTGAAAATATTAAATTCAGATAAATTGTTAGAGTTCCCTTAGAAAAAGAAGCAGATGAATTAAAGTTAAGTTTTGGGAAAGGGTGTGTGTTGGGGCAGAATGAAAAGAGTGAGAGTGTTAGGAAGAAGGGTGTAATCAACACTGTCATGGCTGCAAAGTTAAGAGAAGAATTTTCTTCTTAGAAGAAGATATTGAATTTGGCAATAAATAAGACAAGGTGAACTTGTCTTTCTGAATGAATTTACTGAATGAAAAATTATTTTCTGTAAAATGACCACGTCAGAAATAAAATTTCAGAAGATTAAGAAAGGAAGGGGTAATAGGGAACTGGATAGCAGAAAAGTTCATTTGTTAGGTGGACAAAGTGCAATGAGAGTAAAGCTAAGAGTTTTTTTAAAAAATAAAAATACTCTAGCTGGGCATGGTGGCGCACACCTGTAATCCCAGTACTAGGGAGGCTGAGGCAGGAGGATTTCTGTGAGTTAGAGGCCAGCCTGGGCTACATAGTAAGTTCAAGGTCAGACTGAACTACATAGTGAGACCCTGTCTCAAAAAACAATATTCTAAACATTTTGATAGTTATATCTGTATCTATCATATATTTGATATCTAGTAAGGAATGGTAGCTGGCAAAAATTAAAATGGTAGCAATCTCTAATATAGGTAGGATCATGTTATTGACACTGAATCTCAAAAGCATTTAGATAAAATGTAGAAAAAATATATATATATGTATAAATATATACTTTAAAATATATGTATATACATTCTAAAAATGAAACATACATCTATTTTTTGTTGCACAGTAAGAATGTACTCTTTGTGGAATAATGAATGACATCTTTTTGACTAGTGATAAAGTCACTAATGACTTAAGTGAAATATGATTCTTGCTCTATTAAATATTTGTTGTTATTGATGGCTGAGTTAGCACATAATTGTAAATATGTTTATAACACTAGAGTGTCAATTTCTCAAGCAGTAGATGAATTGTCATAAAAAAGTCATGCATAGGGATGACCCAGCTTGTTTTAAGTTTAGCTGCACTATCTCTTTGTGCAGATTTAGTATATGTGCTGCCAAAGTGAGCACTCTGTGTGCAGATTTAAAGAGAATGTGTGTTTGTATACTGTATTTTCATTGCATGTTTTAGTGACACCTAATCAGAAGTAATGAGTGACTTTTTAATGTAGCTAAGTTCTATTTACAATTGCCAGTTTGTTTTCTCTACTATTTTAAAATAATAGAATTTGGTTTAAAATATATTTTCAACATGTCAGGTGTAGTATATTTATAAACAGATATATATCTTGCCACTAGTTGCTAAATATAGTCTTTGTGCTTAGGACTGGGTTGTGTCCTTGAAATCAGCTATGAGCATAAATCATGCAAAGAGAATATGAAATTTCTGCATAGAGTTTTAATAAGACATTGAACTCCTGACATTTTCTTAAGAGACCCTATGACTAAAATGCCATAAATCATCTGTTATTATGCTTCAAATTTTTATTAAACACCCACTAGATAGAGTCCAGTATGCTACTGGACATAATGGAAAATAGCAAAATAAATAACCCACAGTTTCTGTTCCCAAGGAGCTTAAATAGGACAGAGAAGATGTAATAGTTGGGTCATCATTTGAATTTTGGTTCTCCCCACTTACTAGATAAATACATGACTTGGGGCAATTCATTAATTAATTTAAATTTTTTTCTGAATGTTAGCTTCTTTGTTCAAAAAATGGGAGTGACAGTACCTTTCTTGAAGGCTTTTAAAGTTTTGAACTCATGTCGTTATTTAGCACAGTATCTAGCCTGATAAGTACACAGCTATTGGTAAGTGTTATTGTCTTTCTCACATGGAATTCCATAATGATTACCAGTGTCTTGCCCTTTTTGCTTACAACTTAGTATCCAGTAACATAAAATTATAGTCACTGCAATATGGTATCATTTAAGATTCAAGAAGTGACCTATGGTATCCCTACTGAAATTAACAAGTAGGTGAGCAAAGGCTTATTGAAACTTTTTTGATTTCTTATTACAGATTTTAGTGTGCATCCTGGAAGAGAAAGCCTTAGAGGCTAGGATCTGTTTTCTTAAAATTGATTGAGAACATGAAAGCCATTCATAAAGATCAACCCTTGAATATATGAAGAATAACTGGTCACAGATTATCAAACTCTATATTTCCGAAGGCTGCATTAATGGAGGAAGAGGATACTTTCTGTTGGGAACATTTTTCATGCATACACCAAAGTAGAAAGAACAGTATAATGCTTTCCCACATACTGCCTGCCCATCACTGAACTGCAGTAGTTAATAGTTTTAATGAAGAAATATTTTGGTAAAAAAGTATGACATTTCCAGCTCTATTATAGGTATTTCTCCAATTTATTAATTTTGAATCTCATATCATAGGTGTGGTTGAAATCCTACTTTAACATTTGCTCTTTTTGGACAACGGTTGCTATTAATTTGAATTAATAGTTAAAGATATATTTTCTGTAAATGTCACTGAAGATATTTTCATGACACACTTTTTTCAATTTAATGTTTTTAGGACTTCTTTATCTATTTTAATTAAGTGTATTTTAACTGGTGTAAAAAAACTTAAACATTGTTCATGTTTAGGACACATTTGAAATCAAAAGACCAAAAGAAAAATGCATGGGTTTGTAACTTTTTTAGGAAAGCGAAAGGGTTAAATATGCTGGATAGAATATATTTTGTTCTTTGTTTTTAAGGTTTGGCTTGAGCAACAAGTTTGATACTGAATTTCCCTCAGTTCTAACAGGGAAGGTAAGTAGTAGTTTGCTTTGAACTTTCTCATTCTAATGCATTTAGCATTATGATAAGTGCTTTCTTTGGCAATGAAGTCAAATCGCAGGAGGCCTCTGTTCTTGAAAGGTGTGTTGAGAGTGATTGAAAGCTGTCTCTGACTACCAGCTTCTGACCAGTTATTTTATCCATTGTTCATTAATGCTGACCAATATTTCTTTAGATATTTAGCTTTTCCAGTTTTTCCTCTTTTCCCATTACAAGTAGCTATGATTGTTTCCATTTCCAATAATTTCCAATGTTTGTTAACAGAGTTATATTCTTTAACCATATCACTCTATTATTTTCAATGTACTCTATGGTGTCAAAGAATATGTACAATTTTTAAAAGAAACTATATTTGAAAAATCCTGTTAAAACCGTAATGCTAACTTTTAAGCCCAAGGGAACATTTTCTGCCTAAAGAAGTTATTTACACCCATTTATTACTTGAAGAAATATAAAAGAAAGAAGCCATTAGATTGCAAAATATGCATTAATTTCCAAATGATGGATAACTGAAGGTTTGGGTAATTGAAATGGTAATTTGAGGTTAAAAGCTGTTAATTTTTACATTTGGAATACTATAATTTAATGTTTCTATTTAATAATTTTTAGTTCTATCATGATGATATTTGTCAGTATAGATTTTAGTTTTATTTCAAAATTATTTCATTCTCTAAAGTGCTATTTTTAGTGTTAAAATTTTTCTCATATCATTAGTAAGGAAAGCAAGGTACACAGTCTGGTAAGTATATTTCAATATATGAAATGGAAGAAATCAGCACATTAATAATTATACTTTGTGTATACAAGAAATTCTAGAAAGAAACGTATTTTACAAAAAGAAAGTCTAGAAAGATATACATGAAATGGAAGAAATAAGCACATTATTAATTATATTTTGCATAAAGAGATTCTAGAAAGATACATGTGAAACTAATAAAAGTTTTTGCCATTGACAGAAAAAGGGGACCAAGATGGATGGAGGGAAGGGTGGGGATGAGGCTACTTTCTGAACCTTTTGAACCTTCATTTACATCTAATTTGTTCTCTCACCTAAACTGGTTGAGAATGAGATATGTTGCTTCTACTAATATTAGCTCCTTTTGTCATGATGCATTTTCCAGGTGTTTGCTCTTTTCATTTTTAGCCTAATTGTAATTTTCCCTCCAGCCACTTTGGGGATTGGAGGAAGAGAGAAAGATAACAGACTTATTTCTTTTTTCAAGAGATATGTCTGAGATCATAAGAAAATGTATTTAACCCTGAAAAGCAATTTATACTTTATTTGCCTCATTTTCCCCTGAAAAACTGGAGCTAGCTTGACACAGAATATAATAAACAAGCTTTGTAGTCAGATCTGGGTTGCAATTCACATTCTTTTATGGCTACTGGCTATTGGTCTTGGGCAAGACACTTCTAAGACTCAGTTCTTATGTGAAAAATGGCAATGATACTGATGGTTACTTCACTTCTTAAAGATTAAATATTAGTGCATAAATGAAGTTTCTAGTGTATTCTCAGATACTTAATGATTTCCTAATGTCAGTTTGGGCTTCTCTTAACTATTCTCATTGTATCCTTTTACCCTGATTATTTCTTTCAATTTACTCCCTGGCTTTCAATTTTTTTTTGGTACTGGGGATCGAACTCAGTTCCTTGCGCTTGCGGGGCAGGCGTTGGAACCACTGAGCTAAATCCCCAGACCTGACTTTCAGTTTTTAATTGCTCTTGCCCCCTTTTCTTTATCTGAGTTATAATTTATTCTCTAGTTCTACTACTAATTTATCCTGACTGTTGACCCTTTCTACCTCTTCTAGCTATAACATCAAATCCTTCTGTACAATAATAAGCATAATTCCTGTGTCAGTTAACTTTTGAAAATATGTGGTCACTTCGCTTTTTAGGACCCCAAAATTTTGTGGTGTGGGTCTTTGGCCTCAGTCTCTAATACATTCTGTTTTCCTACCCTGGTCATTTAGGATAATTCACCAATTGAAGTAACAGCTTAGACTTAGATGTGTTGTTATAGAAATTAATCAAAAATGTGATCTACAAATTAAACAGCCATGAATATATCTCTTGAATATAACATTAGTAAAATGATGGTAAATTCAATACTAAAATTAAGAGAATGTGAAGTAAAACATCTCCAACAAAAAGGATATTCTTTTTGTTTCCCTTGCTATTGCAAGTTTTGTCTGGACAGTTACATCTAGCATTATTATTGGCTTCCTTTTTATAAGTTTGAATTACAGGTCTAAGAAATTCTAGAAAATGAATAACCTAAAAAATGACAGTGAATGCAGTTGCCTCGTGTAAGAATTACCTGATTTAGGAATTGGCCAGTTTCATTTGTTCAAGGAATCTTTGTAACATCTTTTCACACCTCCTCATCTCTTCTCAGGCTTCCTGAAACTAAAAGTTTCACTTACTCAAAAGATACTACAATTGGTTAAATTAGAGGAGGAAGAATGGTAAGCTGCTTTTGGCGTGCCTTAATGTAACCTAAATGATATGGATAGCTGTTCTTACACACATCCATTCTTTTCAGGTAACCATGTTTTGTGGCACACATCATAAAGATGTGTGGGTATTTATTCAAGTGTGTATCATCTTTAGTGTGCCAAGTTTCCCTTGTATTGGATAAAGCATATATGATACTGTGGTAGTTTTCTTATTGTGGAAAACATTAGACAGAATGCTAAAGGTCAGTTGTTGTTTGGTTGATTGATAGACAGATTGATTTGGTGCTGGGGATTGAACCCAGGGCATGTTGCATGGTACCACTGAGCTACACCCCCAACCCTTAAAGGTCTGATTTTTAAAAATCATATGGCTGTAACGGGCCCCTCTGCATACTAGAGGTAAGAGCCCCCTGGCTTGCTCCATGTTAAGCTGACTTGGTGTCTCTTTGTCATTCATTAACAACCCCTCCTCAGTGAGAACAAAGTAGCGGGTCTCTGTCCTGGAACAAGGCCTGCCAGCCAGGTGAGGATTAGATACAGGTCAACATACCACCACTCCCACCACAGAGGAGGAGGCTTCCAGGTCAACATGCCACTGCTCCCAGCGCAGAGGAGGTTAGTCGCCCCAGTCGAAATGAGAAGACATGTAAACAAGCCTCAAAACCAGACTTCCAAATCACCTACAGCAACCCCAAAGGGAAATGAGATGGAATACTCAGATACTCAACCACCTGGACTCCCTGAAATGGCAACAGAAGAGGATCTGGAAAAAATGAAATCAGAAATAATTTCTCAGATAACAGCAGAAATTGTGCCCATAGTGCAAGACATGATTAATAAATCTAGAGAAGACACAGATAAAAAAATAGAGGAGCTGATGAATATGATGGAATCCCAACATGGGAAAAAGATGGAATCCATAAAACAGATGCAAATAGATTTCCAGGAGATGGAAAACTCCATTGAAAGTCTATCCAGCAGAATGAGCCAATGTGAGGACAGAATTTCAGATATAGAAGATATGGCTGCTATTAGAGACCAGGGAAAGAAAAATTGCTTCAAAATTGTAAGGGAACATGAGAAATCAATCCAGCAGCTATTAGATGATGCAAAGAAGAATAACATGAGACTGATCGGAGTCAATGAAGAAACAGGAGAGAGTGCAGATGACATAAAAAAAACTGTTCACAGAATTAATGGCAGAAAACATCCCAAGCAGGGGAAAAGAACTTGACATACAGATAAGTGAGGCATATAGAACTCCAAGTAGCTGTGATCAAAAAAAATCTACACATAGGCATATAATTGTTAAGATTCCAGAAACCCAACAGAAGAACAAAGTTCTATAAGGAGTTAGAGAAAAGAAACAAATCACATACAAAGGAAAGCCCATCAGAATCACAGCAGACTTCTCAACACAAACCCTCAAGGCAAGAAGAGCTTGGAGTGATGTATTCCAAGCCCTAAAGGAAAACAGCTTCCAACCCAAATTGATGTACCCTGCAAAACTATCTTGCATAATTGATGGAGAAATAAGATACTTTCATGACAAAGAGCACCCTAGGAACTTCATGAATACCAAACCAGCACTCCAAAAAATTTTAGACGGTATCCTAGGAAAAGATGAAGATCACAGCCCCAAGAAGCCCAGCAAAATGAATCCATTGGATACGACAAGAAATTAAATGCAAAGGGGGAGAATCCAACAAAAAGAAAAAGTCATGACAATGATAAGTCAATACTTATCAGTTATAACCATCAATGGTAATGGTCTCAATTCACTAATGAAAAGAAATAGGGAGAATGGGTGAAGAAGCAAGATCCAACAATATGTTGCATACAAGAAACACACTTAATTCAAAAAGAAACTCATAGACTGAAAGTTAAAGGGTAGGAAACAATATTCCATGCTACAGGAACCTGAACAAAAGCAGGAGTAGCTATTCTTTTTGCAGATCAAGTGGATTTCAAACCAACACTGATTAAGAGAGACAATAAAGGACACTACATGCTTGTAAAGGGAACAATCCAACAGGAAGAGATGAGAATCATAAATATATATGTACCAAATACTAGTGCACACAACTATATAAAACAAATACTAATGGACATGAGAAGTCATATATGTACTAATAGAATAGTAGTGGGGGACCTCAATACCCCATTGTCACAAATAGATATATTAACAAGACAAAAAATAAGTAATGAAGTACTAGAACTCAATCAGTCTCTTGAACAAATGAACTTAACAGATGTTTGCAGAGTGTTCCACCCGACAAAATCAGAATACACTTTCTTTTCAGCTGCACATGGGTCATTCTCCAAAATAGACCACATACTCGCTCATAGAACATATTTAAGTAAGTGTAAAGGAATTGAAGTTGTCCCCTGTATATTATCAGACCATAGTGCGATGAAATTGAAGGTCAATAGCAAAAGAAACTGCAAAAATTTCATAAATACATGGAAATTGAACAACACACTTCTGAATACCTAATGGGTCACAGGAAATTAAAGAAGAAATCAGACAGCTCCTTCAATTAAGTGACAACATCAATACAAAGTATCAGAATCTATGGGACACAATGAAAGCAGTCTTATCAGGGAAATTCATAGCACTGAATACTCATATTAGGAAAAAGAGCAAGCCCAATTAAACAACCTGATGCTAAACCTCAAGCTTCTAGAAAAAGAAGAGCAGAACAAACCCAAAGCTCATACAAGGGAGGATATTATAAAGATCAGGGCAGAAATCAATGAAATGGAGAGAATGATCCAAAAAAAATCAATGAAGCTAAGAGTTGGTTCTTCAAAAAAATAAACAAAATTGACAAACCGTTAGCCAACCATATCACAAAAAGGAAAGAAAAGGCCCAAATCCATGCAATTAGGAATGAAAAAGATTTAATTACAATGGACCCAGGAGAAATCCAGAGGATCATCAATACCTACTTCCAGAACCTATACACCAATAAGATGGAAAAAAACGAAGAAATGGACAGATTCATAGATATGTTTGAATTACCAAAGTTGAATGAAGAAGACCTAAAAATTCTAAACAACGCAATATCAATCAATGAAATTGAAAACATAATTAAAACCTTATCAACTAAGAAAAGCCCACATCCTGATGGCTTCACTGCTGAATTCTACAAGACATTTAGAGAGGAACTACTGCCACTACTGTTTAAACTCAATGAAATTGAAAGGGAAGCAGTACTTCCAAATTCATTCTTGGAAACAAGCATCACCTTGGTCCCCAAAGCAGACAAAGATCCAACTGAAAAAGAGAACTATAGGCCAATCTCAGTAATGAACATAGATGCAAAAATCCTTAATAAGATACTGGCAAATAGAATGCAGATCATCAAGAAGATCATACACCCTGACCAAGTGGGATTCATCCCAGGAATGCAGAGATGGTTTAACATACGCAAATCAATAATACACTATATCAACAGAGCCAAGGACAAAAACCATATGATGATCTCAATAGACGCAAAAAAAGCATTTGACAAAATCCACCATACATTTATGATAAAAATCCTACAAAAATTGGAATAGATGGTCTCTACCTCAAATTAATAAAAGCCATCTATGAAAAACCAACAGCCAATATCATACTAAATGGTCAAAAACTGAAATCCTTCACACTCAAATCAGGAACAAGACAAGGATGTCCACCATCACCACTCTTGTTCAATATAGTTCTGGAAACAGCCACAGCAATTAGACAAGTGAAAGAAATAAAAGGAATAAAGACAGGAAATGAAGAAGTCAAATTGTCATTATTTGAGGATGACATGATACTCTATATAGAAGACCCCAATAACTCCACCAAAAGTCTTCTAGACTTAATAACCAAATTCAGTAAAGTAGCTGGATACAAGGTGAACACACAAAATTCAATAGCTTTTCTGTACACAAACAACAGACTCACTGAGAGAGAAATAGGGCAAACAATTCCTTTCACAATAGCATCCAAAAAACTGAAATACCTAGGAATCACCCTAACAAAAGAAATCAAAGACCTCTTCTCTGAAAACTATAGCATTCTGAAAAGAGAGATTGAAGATGATATCAGAAAATGGAAAGACATCCCTTGCTCCTGGGTAGGGAGGATCAACATAGCGAAAATAGGCATACATACAAAACTGCTATGTAGATTCAATGCAATCCTAATTGAAATCCCACCAGCATACTTCATGGACCTTGAGAAAACAATCCAAAAATTCATTTGGAACAAGAAGAGACCCAGAATATCGAAAGCAATCCTAGGTAACAGAGACATGGCAGAGGGTATTACAACCCCCAACTTGAAACTATACTACAAAGCTACTGTGATAGAAACAGCATGGTACTGGCAAAGAAACAGACTTGAGGACCAGTGGAACAGATTAGAAGATGCAGAAACAACTCCAGACACATTCAGCCATCTCAGCTTTGACAAAGGAGCCAAACACCCTCACTGGAGTAAAGATAGCCTCTTTAATAAATGGTGCTGAAAAAATTGGGTTTCAACTTGTCAAAGATTAAAACTAGACCTTTATGTCTTAACATGCACTAAACTAAAATAGAAATGGATTAAAGATCTAAGTATTAAAACAGAAACGCTGAACTGGCTGGAACACAGGTTAGGTAGAACTCTTGAAGACGTTGTAGGAAAAGATTTTATGAACAAAACCTCAGTTGCCTGTGAACTAGCACAAACAATCAGTGGGATCTGTTCTTACTAAAAAGCTTCTGCACAGCAAGAGACCACCAACAGAGTGAAGTGACAACCCACAATGTGGGAAAAAATCTTCACCTGCTCTTCCTCAGACAAAGGTCTACTATCTAGAATCTATAAAGAACTTAAAAAAAAATCAGACCTCCGAAATTTAAAGACCCAATGAAAACATGGACCTCTGAAATGAACAGACATTTCTCCAACAAAGAAGTAGAAATAGCAAATAAACATATGAAAAAACGTTCAGCATCACTGGTCATCCGAGAGATGCAAATGAAAACAATGCTGAGATTCCACCTCACCCCAGAAAGAATGGCTGCTATCATGAAATCAACCAATAACAAGTGCTGGCAGGGCTCTGGGAAAGAGGAACCCTGCTCCACTGCTGGTGGGAGTGTAGACTGGTGCAACCACCTTGGAAATCAGTATGGAGATACCTCAAAGAACTAGGACTGGAAATCCCATTTGACCCCGCTATTCCACTGCTGGGTATCTTCCCCAAAGAATTACAAGAATCATACCACAATGATATATGTGCACCCATGTTCATAGCAGCACCGTTTGTAATAGCTAAATCTTGGAAACAGCCCAAATACCCATTATCTGGTGACTGAATAAAGAAAATGTGGAGTTTTAAAAATAAAATGGAGTACTACTCAGCCATGAAAAATGAAAAATTAAAGACATTTATAGCTAAATGGATGCACATTGAAGTCATACTCTTAAGTATAATAAATAGGACACACGTGTATATACTGAGTAGTTTCTCTAGTGTGAGAAACTGAAAGTGTAAATAAGGACTAAAAGGTATAATAAATAATGTGAAATAGGAAGAAAAGGGGCAAAGGCAATGGGGAAGTGGAACAAATAGGGGAAAAAAAGAAGGGAATGGAATTAATATGAGAAAATGAAAAAATGGAAACAAAGTCTTTGTAAATAGGGTGTAATGGAGGGGTTGAAGTTAGGGCAGGGGAAGGGGGAAAAAATAAGAACCAAGAGAGGTTATGTAAAGGTGCAAATTTCCAATGATGAATGTCATTATATTGTATACCTAAAATGCACCAATAAAATAAAGTTTTTTAAAAAATCATACGGCTGTAACATTAATTTTATTCCTTTTTTCTTTTTAATGAGAAAGTTTTTTTACCAGTAGGCACTTTCATTTGTATAGGTTTCTTTGGATTCTCAAAATGATTCCCCAGTAACTGGGATAAGAGATTTTATGGGAATGTAAAAACAAAAAAGGAAAAAAAAACCCATCTGAATTCCAGTCTTTATAACCCTTGGGTTAAAATATTTTCAAATAAATAAATGCAATAGCTGAAATATAAAAAAACTGTTCTTCTAAAATCAGTCTTCCTAAGCATGAGTGAATTTCTACATAGCTTTTATGTCTGCCTGAAGTAAGCAAAATTGCACAGTGAATTCTGAAAACCTTAAAAGTCTTTTGCCCAGCTTTGTGGCTCAGTATTAATTTTTTGCTTCTTTTGTTTCAATGTTCATAATCTTTTATTAGGTTCAGAAAAGATTGTTTTCACTATTTCACTAAAGATAAATCCTCCTATCATGTTAGAGCATATCAAGGAATATATGCACATGGGTTCTGGTAATCAGAAAATGAAAGAACCATAGAAGTTTGGAAAAGAAATTAAAGTGTCCGGCCCTTACTTTGAAACAACTGAATACTACAGTATTATTGGGAGATTAATATGCAATGTTGGGAATCTTAAGCCATAAAATTTGACCATTACTATTTATGGCAAGTGATTGACAGGGCTGTGTTCCCCACAACTGAAGCAGGAAATCAGTCCTGCTGGGTTTTGCTTAGATTTTCTTCTGTTTGCAGCATCTCCTGCTTCCTGTTGTAAAATATTACAACCCTTTCCCTCACCTTTATGGTTTTTTTTTTTTTCTAAGAGTTAAAGTAATGAAATGCTTTTTTACAACCTACTAAAGTAAGTGGCTTCCAGCTAACCTACGTTACTAGAGATACTCAGTTATATGGAAGTAAATGAGTAAAATGTTATTTAATTCTGATTCTACACAGTTGAACATTTATTTCACATCATTTAAAATTGAGAGTTAACTAATTCTCATTTCCTATACCTTTGTCTCTATTTTATGACCTTTATTGTAATTCAAATACAGGTTTTGTTCAGATAATTTTGGTCTCCTTTTAAAGAAAAAATGCATATCTGTTGTTTGACATTCTGTTAAAAGTTTTTCACTGTATTTGTCTTATGACTTCAAAAATTTGAATCCTCATTTTTAGTAACTAGAATATTTTAGTTTTTTATTTGTCCATGAGAAGAGTACAGACAGACTATTTGTTGTAAGTGGAAAGTGATGGTGATAAAGAAGGAAAATTGCCACATTTTAGGAATTTTTCTTTGCACTTCCAGAAGCATTTAGAGTGACACATAACAAATTTTATATACCTTGACATATAATGTATTTCATTCACAACGTTTTAAATAAAAAGCCAGTTTTCCTTTCCATCTTTCCTTTTTTTCTCCTAATTTTAGTTTCCCTCACATTTCTAACTCTATTCTTTCCTAGTGAGAATAATTTGCCAACTTTTTGTTTGTTTGTTTTTGAGACAGTCTCTCTGTGTAGTTCAGGTTAGCCTTGGACTCACTATGTAGCCCGGGGTGGCCTTGAACTCATGGAGATCCTCCTGCCTCAGCCTCCTGAGTGCTGGGACTATAGGCCTGTGCCACCATGCCCGGCCTAGAATTTGATTTTCTAAGACTCCTTGTAAATGTTTTTTTTTTCTTTCAGACCGACTCATTTCTGCATTTATCCTCACCCTTTACTTTTAATATCTTTCATCTGTACTTGTGCTGACTTTTAAATAAAAATTTAAATTCTAAGTCCTTTTATTTCTTAATGGGCAGAGCTAGTAATTTTATGATGTGCATGAGTTTATATCGTAATTTAACATTTTAAAAAGTGTGGTATTGATTCTGGATACACAGTTTAAAGAGATTTGATAGTAATGTTGTTACAAATTAGTAGAGGTAAATCTATAAACATATTTTTCTTTATTTAAACTTCTACTTGGTTACTCAGTAGTTCCCTAGGAAGAAAGAAGTTGAATATTGCATTTTTAGAGAGGCGAATCTTACCATATTAACAATTTGGTATCTTGTTTTTATAAAGAATGTGAAAGGGCTGGCAATATAGGTCAGCACTACGGTAGAATGTGTGCTTACCATACACAAGACCACGAGTTCAATTCTTAGCACCCCAAAAAGAAAAAGAAAGGAAGAAGAAAGGAAAAGAAAAAGAACATCTTCTCTGAAGAACTGAAGAGCAATGAATCTACATTCAAATGTAGCACATTATCCTTTGGTTTATCATATATAGTAAAATTGTAGAGTATTAATTATATAATCAAACTCCTTTCCTCAGGTCCAAGTCCACACAAAAGTGAGCTTTTCTTTTCTCCAAATCTATTCAGAAACATGATGTATAAACTCCCTTTTTCAAAGTATTCTAGTTTCGAAGTTCTTTATAAGATATAATTTCCATTCTCAGTATATAAAACAAAAGCTTTTTTCTGTTTTATAGATGCAAAATTGAAGCTAAGAAAAATTAAATGATTTTTTCTGGGATTTTTCTTAACCAATAAGAACTTGAATCCAGATCTCTTCATTTATTATCTAGTGTACTTAGCTTGTTAGTATTTTCTATTTTCAATTATAAGGAATGGTTCTCTGAAGTTATTTTTATATTTTCCCCAGAGATTTTTGTCATTTAATTGAAATTATGTGTACACAGTGATTGTCATTGGATCATGTTGCTGACAATCTAAATGGAGAATGAAACGAATTTACTTGTCCTGTCCAAACTACATTTTAATCTTTACAATTCCACAAGTGTTGTTTATTAGGAAGAAAGATTTATTGGACTAAGCAATTAAGCTTATTGGGTAACATAAACAGATCAAATAAAGCTTATATACTTAATATTTTTATCATAATAGTGCTGAAGTCTGTGATCATATATCCTTACATCATCAGCTAATAAGTATATATTTTATAGTGTTGCTTATAAGGCATCTCTACTAAAAGATGAAAATGTAATAAATTGATTCTTCTAGTACAATTTTTTTTGTTTGAGAGAATAAAGCCCTATATTTATTGATACCTAACATACCAGTTGGGTTTTTATTGTACAGTAGCTTAATTTTCTTAACAATTTCATAATTTTTCCTTTTACAGCCAGATGCTAAAAATTTTTCCCATAAATGTAAAAATCTGACCATGTTCTAAGTAAAGGAGAATCAGATTTCTGATCCAGAAATATGATTTTACTGAAAGCAAAGTATTTTTAGTATGTCTTTGAATTGTATAGTCTTCAAGCAGAATTTTGGGTGTAAATCTAGTTATGATGTCTTTAGTTTTCTCATTGTTCACAACGAATCACAAGCAGCCACTTCCAGGAATGGAGCGGTAACTAGAAATATTAAATTTGTATATTTTAACTTAAATTTGTAAATTTCAAATTTGTATATGTCAACTTTCAAATACCTGTTTTATGCTGAATAATATTAGGCTGCTTTAAATATAATTGCTAGGCATTATCTTGTTAGTATAACATTTCCCTGCAAACAATGGCAAATGTTAAAATTATTGTGTAGCAAATTTGCCTTCGAGAAAATGTTTAAGAGTTGCCTTTTAAAAAGTAGTCCAGGAATATTGCTAAGGTCTAATTTTAATTCCATTTCTTCTGGAAGTATTTGAGTTTTTATTGCTTTATGCTTCTACTCTTACTTAACTTTAAATCAGAGTACCTAAAGACTATAAACAGTATTGCCTTAATATTGAGAATATTTGGTAACAAAACTGCTTAATGAGTATCCTTAACCATTAATTTTATTGCTGTCATTTTATTGTTAGTCATTTAAGAAGATTATTTTTGAACATCAGGCTAAGATCTTTGAATATGAAATTGTTTTATTTTCCAATGTTTTTCAAGAATGTGATACATATTTATGGGTGCAGAGGGGAGAAAAATAGACATTTGAAATTCCTTAAAGTATTTGTAATAGGACATTTTTCCTTAGATTTAGAGATAAATAGTGGGGAGCTTCCCACAAACTGTTAAAGATAGTGCCCTTGTTGTAGGTAGCTCCAGAAGAATTTAAGACCAGCATTGGCCGTGTGAATTCATGTTTGAAAAAGGCTCTCCCAGTCAATGTGAAATGGCTGCTTTGTGGATGTCTCTGCTGCTGTTGCACACTGGGTTGCAGCCTGTGGCCTGTTATTTGTCTCAACAAAAGAGTGAGTATAGCCATTTTATTGTATAACAATAATAAGAGCTAATGTTTATCTAACACTATGTGCCCAGAACTGTTTCAGTATACTTTACATGATTTGTTTTTAGTTCTATAGTAGTTCTATAGTAGTCCCAATAGTAGTTTATTTTAGAGATAAACTCAAGGGCAGAGAGATTAAGTCATTTGTATAACCTTTATCAATACTTTATCATTTAATATGAGTTCCCATCATTCTAAATAAATGTGGTATAATCAGAGTACTTAAGTAAGCATAAATACAAGTGAACTTACTCTTTTGTCAAAATCCAAGACTATGACTTAAAACATTTTTAACCTGTAGGTATGTGGGAGAGCTTCTTCTGATCTGAAAAAAAGGCTCAAGGGAGAGAAACTTACAAAGTTGGGGGGAAAATTCTTAGCCTTGAACATGTTACAATATTCTAACAGAATATTACTAGTTATGTCATGAATTTAAGCATACTGTTTTAATCTTGTGTTGTTTAAAATTTCATTTTTGTTTTGGGCATGTTTTCCCACAGTGGGAAGACACCTTTAAAATGTGTGATTGAGGTCAACATGGATAGTGAATTCATTTTATCTGAAGTTCTTTTCCCAGTACCATATTAATGTTTTCATTTAAACTTTTAAATTATTAGCCCACTAAATCAGATTCCAAATGATAATATCTCGTGGAGGAATAATTGTTGTTGCAATTACTTCACTAAGGTGAAAAGTATTCCCAAGAAATACTCATCATTTTTTTCCTCTCCAGTTTTCTCCTACCTTTTTCATGTCTACTTCAAAAAGACAAATACAGTAATAAACTATTACCAGCATTCTGACTTTTTTAATGGAAAAATGCTAACCACCAGTAGGTCAGAGCTTTACTTTAAGTACAGCTTAATTTGTCTTAATCAGTCTTCTCAACCAGCTTTCTGTAGTTTTTTAGATTTCTTAATTGTCATATCTGTCTTAAAAGCTATGACCAATAAATCTTACCCACTTCTATCATTTTAAAAGCTTCAGTGTGAATTAATTGTGGTTGGAATTTCTCATCATGTAAATATAGCCAATTTCAATTACTTAAGAACAGATTTGTTTTTTATTTTAATATTATCTAAGATCTGTCATTTTTCTTTGACCTATGTGTGCTTTGTCCATTTATGAATACTTCCACTAGAGGGTTTGAAATAAGGAGAAACAATTTTTTTTACTATGAGTATTTCTAATAGAATAATAAATGGACAATGAGATAGTCCTGCTGAATACTGCTGTGATCTCTCCTTATTGTCCATTACTTTAGTTAAGAATTGAGATGTTGGGGCCTGGAATTTAGCTCAGTGGTTTCGCCACCTGCTGCGCAGGTGCAAGGACCTGAGTTCGATCCCCAGTACCAAAAAAAAAAAAAAGAATTGAAATGTTATGTTAATGTACTCCTTCCCCACGAGTATTATAATCATTATGTACCCAAACATCTACTAATAAAAAAATTAAAGTTGAATAAGAAGAGTTCATACTGAACTTGAAGTATCAGTCTATTCTAATTCACTGATGTTTCAATTAAAAATAATTCAATAAAGATTTATAAAATATTTTCCTATGATAGTTCACTGTCCTTTCTGGATCCTGTTCCCTCACCTATAAAATCAAAATAATACTTCTTATAAGGTAGTTGTAATGATAATGAGATAATGATAATGAGATTTAAGGTACCTTACTGCTTTTTTTGTCTACAAGGAAAAATAAAAGCAAAATACAATTTATGAATTTTTATACCTTCACTACTGCTTCCTAATCTGTAAATAAGTAGTATGGACTATAATAATTTAAATGGACAGATAATTAGTATCCATGTAGCCTAAATCCCTTACTTTGTATGTGTGGAAACTAAGGTCAAGAGCAGTGAAGTTACTTACCCGGGGTTACATAACAAATGACACAACCAAAGAAAAAAAATCTTTGTTTTGGTTTGGTTTGGTCTTTGTTTCTAACACTGTGTTCTCTTGACATCATGATTCTTATGTCAGATGTTCTATTCCTGACACAGGAAATATTTGGATATGTGGTGTGATAAATGGCACTGGGTTTTAATTCTCTAGCAGTGATTGGAAATTTTTTTCATAAAGAACCATATAGTAAATATTTTAAGCTTTGTGGCCCACAGGTCTGTGTTTTATCTATTTAACTATGCCATTATAGCATGTAAACAGTCATAAAGTATACATAAATGAGTGAACATTGTTGTGTTCTCATAAAATGTTAATGCTATTTGAAAAATTAGGTTATAGTTTGCCATTCTAGCTATCTCTGATTGGGTATCTAGCTTTATGGAAGTCATGTCTGTTTATCCATAAAATAATATAGAAATAATACGATTACTTTGTCTTATGTCACAAATTTGCTTTGTGAACCAGTCATTATAAAATGTTTCCAAAAAACAACTTTCGTGTAAACAGTCTGCCTTACATACTGTTTTTATTTTGTATTTTATTTATTTATTTATTTATTTATTTATTTATTTATTGGTACTGAGGATTGAACTCAGGACCTTGCGCTTGCAAGGCAGGTGCGGCACCACTGAGCTAAATCCCTGGCCCTTATGTACTGTTTTTAACCAGTTATAATTCATGGACACTTTCAGTAGCAAATATGGTGATAGAGAAAGAAATTAAGTTCAGGATACCTTCAGCTCCCTCTAATAACTTTTGGCTCTGATGGGTATTCCATGGCAGCATGATATATGAAATGAGGGTTTTCATTTACCTGTTCTTACATATATCACTGAAACAACTGTAATATCATAGCAAATTTAAAAACTGGGCTAAAGGCCTAACCATGCCACCACCCTTAAAACTTAACCTTTCCCTCTTTTTCTTTAAAATTGGATAAATTGGGAGGGATGTTCAGAAGGAAGGGACTATTCTCCATCTCACAACATGAGTGTGATGTTTTAGGAGATGGAACTTATAATCCACTGTTTGATTCTAGGTTTTTGTATCTAATCATAAAAAGAAGGAAAAGCAAATGATAGAAAGAAAAGCCCCATCCGTACAGTATGCTATATGGAAGAGAAAATCAGTCTTTGCAGTAAGAAACAAACACTTCTGCTAAGAGTTAAGCACATTATATAGAATCTCTATGTAGACCTTTTATTTATGCCTTTCACAGAATACATTCTGTGTTTTTAGGCAAAGATAGCATGCATAAAGCTAGTGCATAGAGTATTAATAACTTGGTCATAGCATATCTTTTCCTTACTGTCTTTGAACTTTTTAATTTTTGTATTGAACTTCAGTCATTTGACTATAGCAAAGAAAATGATGGTGTTTCTGACAAATTCTAAAGGCTGATGAGTTCACTTTGTCTTTTTGTCAGTTTTGCTAGCTAATAGTTTTACTGCATGTGGGATTTTGTCTGCTCTAATGTGCAGTGCTTGGTATTTAGCTAATGTTGATATGTTTCCTCATCAGTTGAGTGTCATTCATCTAGTTTTTAAAAAGCATTTTGAGAAATAATTTATTTACCATGAAATTTACATATATTAAGAGGACAATTAAATTTTAGTAAGCTTATAGTGATTGTATAACTATCACTACAACCTCATTTTAGAACATTTTCATTATCCTAAAAAGGAAACCTTGTGATCACTTCTAGTCACTTCCCATTTTCACAACCAGTTCTCCTAATTCTAAGCAACACTCTTCTACTTTCTCTTTTGGACATTTTATATATTACATTCATAGAATGTTATTTTCATGGCTAGCTTTTAAAACTGAGAAAAATAAATTTCATTGTGAAAAACATACAACATAAAATTTGCCACTTAACCGCTTTAAAGTGTATAATAAAGTGGCATTAAGTGCACTGACAGTGTTATGCAACTATTACCACAGTAGTTCCAGAACTTGTTCCTCACCCCCAAGGAAAACCTCATGCCTGGTAAGCAGTCACTCGCCATTTCCCTTACCCTTGGGAAGTGAAAAAATATTCCTTGTGCTTTTTTCTTGCAGAACAATTTAAGAAGGATTGGTATTATTTCTTAAATATATGGGAGAATTTATTATGAAGGTATCTGGTCCTGGAATTCTTTTTAGTGGGTTTTTCATTACTTATTCAACCTCTTAACTTGTTACATGATTATTTAGATTTTCTGTTTGTACTAAGAACTTGTCCATTTCATCTAGGTTGTCTACTGGCCTACCATTTATTTATCTTACTATTTTCTTAAAATCATTTTTTTTCTGTAAGATTGACAGTAATGTTCCCACTTTCATTTCTGATTTTAGTAATTTGAGTCTTTTTTTTCTTAATCCATGTAGCTGAAGGTTTTTCTAATTTGTCTTTTGAAAGAACTAACATTTGGTTTTGCATAGCTTTTAAATTGTTTTTCTATTCTTTATCTTCACTTTGCTGTTTTTGTTCTTCTGTTAGCTTTGGGTTTGAATTAGTCTTTTTTAAAATTCCTTAAGGTATAAAATTTGGTTATTGATTTGAGACCTTCTTTATTTCTGCTTTAACTAAAAGTCTTGATATGCTGTACTTTGATTTTCATTCATTATTTTCTCATTTCCCTTGTGAGTTCTACATTAGTCCATTAGTTGTTTCCGAATGTGGTCTTTAAGTTCCACATTTGTGAATTTTCCTTTTTTGTTTTATGATTTCTCATTTTGTTATTATTGGTAAAGATACTTTGTATAATTATAACCTTTTTAAGTTTATTGAGTCTTGTTTTGTGACAAACCATTTAACCTGTCCTGAAGAATTTTCCATATATACTTGAGAAGAATTTGCTCTTTATTGTTGTGGGATGGAGAATTTTCTATGTATGTTAGATCTAATTGGTTGATAATATTGTTCAAGTTTTAATTGATCTTCTGTGTAGTTTATTCATCCATTATTGAAAGTAGGATAGTTTAGTCTGTATTATTGTACAACTATCCATTTATCTCTTCAGATTTCTCAATTTTTATTTCACATATTTGGTAATTATTTCCTCTTGATGAATTTATCCTTTATCAACTTACTTTTATGGGCTGAATGTTTATGTGCTCACAAAATTCATTATGTTGAAGCCCTAACCCCCACCATGATGTTATTTGAGGTAGGACTTTTGGGAGGTAATAAGGCCTAGAGAAACTCATGAGGGAGGGGTCATTATGATGCGATTAATACCCTTATAAGAAGAGACTAGAGAACTCTCCTTAACCTTTTCTCTTCCTTTTCTTTACTGCTTCCCATCTCTCTCTCTACCTCTATCTCTATTTCTCTCTCTCCTTACCATGTGACGATACAACAAGAAGGCAATTCTCTACAAGTCAGGAAGAGGTCCCTCACCAGAACCAAGCCCTCAGACCTCACAACTGTGAGAAATAAATATCTGTTTATTAAGCCACTCTATCTGTGGTCTGTTATAGTAGCCTGAGAAGACTAAGACATATATATATACTGGCCTCTTTTTTTTTTGCACATGAATGGTGTGTGTGTGTTTGTGTGTGTGTGTGTGTGTGTGTGTGTGTGTGTGTGTTTAAAGTCTGTTTTGTTTAATGTAGCTATCAGAGCTTTTTTTGGTTACTATTTCTTGGAATGGATTTTTCTGACTTTTCACTTTCAACTTGTGTCTCTAAATTGGATCTCATGTACAATGCATATATATATATATATATATATATATATATATATGGATGATGTGTTTAAATTCCTTTTGCAGATCTTTTTAAATTGAGAGTTTAATCTATTTACATTTAAGGTGATTACTGATTATTAATTTGCTGATGCTTCTGTAACAAAGTACCACAGATGAGTGACTGAAACAACAGAATTTTATTTTCTCAAATTTCTACAGGCTGAAAGTCTATGATCAAGATGTCTTCAGGAGGGTTTTTTATTTGAGTCCTTCGACTTATAAATGGCCATATTCTCTCTTCACATGGTCTTCCTAATATATCTTTGTCTTAATCTCTTCTTATAATAATATCAATCATTAGATTAAGTCATACTCAAAAGACCACATTTTAATTTAATTGGTTCCTTAAATATCTTATCTCCAAATATATACCACTCTGAGGTACTGGGAATTGTGACTTCAACATGAATTTTGAGGGGATATAATTCTGCCCATAACGCATCAGAAAAGATTTGTTCCTTCTATTTTGCTACTTGTTACAGACATGCCATCACATCTTTATTATTCTTGAATTCCTCCATTACCTCCTTATTTTGTTTAATTGATTTTTGTAGTGTATTTTATTTTTTGTATATTTTTGTTTTCCTAGTTGTTACAATTAAGATCTTAACCTTATAACACACTATTTTGAATTGATACCACTTTAGGTTCAGTAGTATACAAACTCTACTTCTTTGTATTTCTATACCTCTACTTCCCCTTTTATCACCAGTTACATCTTACATACCATGTGCCCATTAACATGGACCCTTAATTTTTGTTTTATGCTTTGTCTTTTCAATCATGTTGGAAGAAAAGTTCAAAACCAAAAGTATAATATTGGCTTTTAAAAAATACTTATGATGCACGTTTACCAGTATTACTTTATCCTATGACTCAAGTAATTGTCTAGTGTCTTTTCATTTCAGTTTGAAGAACTTCTTTAGAATTGCTTACGTGCAGTTCTAATAACAATAAATTCCTTCAGCCCTTGTTTGTCTGAAAATTTCTTAATTTCTCCTTTTCTTCAAAGTGTAATTAAGCTAAGTACAGAATTCTTGGTTGACAGTTTTTCTTTTAACACTCATAAATATATTATTCCCACAACTTTTGACCTTTATGGTTTCTGATATGAAATTAGCTGTTAATCTTATTGAGGCTCACTTGTAGGAGGTTGCTTCTGTCTTTCAAGATTTCTTGTTTTTTGTACTTTCAATACTTTAATTATACTTTGTCTTGGTATGGCTCATTTTTGAGATTGTCCTTCTTGGAATTAATTTAGCTTCCTGGAACTTTATTTTTTGCTTTGTGCAGATTCAAATTAATGCCCAGTGTCAGTAAGTTTCAGCCTAAATAACCTCCTTTCAGTTTTTATCATACAGTATCTTTATTTCATCTTTATTTTTATATGTAATTTTTTAGATCATACATTTCTTGAAATTTTTTAGGTTTATAGAAAAAATAAGCAAACAGTATAGAGACTTGCTATTGTGATTTGAATCACAAATGTTCCCCCAGAAGGCTCATGTGTTCAGAGATGGAGCTTCTGGAAGGTGATTAGATTATGAGAGTAATCCACTGATGAGTTCATAGCCAAATATGCTGTTAGGAGATAAGGCTTGATTGGGGGAAATAGTTCACTGAGGGATTAACCTGGAAAGATATGTATTTTTATGCCTGGCTCTTTTGCTCTTTGGCTTTTCCTTGCTTACTCTGCTTCCTAGATGCTATGATGTTAGCAGTTTTCTTTCACCATGCACTTCCACCCTGTTTCTGCCTTGAAGCCACAGACCATGGATTGAAACCTCTGAAACTATGAGCTAAAATAAAGCCTTAACCCCCTTAAGTTATGTATGTCAGATAGTTTGTCCTGTGACGAAAAGCTGACTCATACAGTTGCCAAAAATCCCGTCTTTCAATGCCAGTTTTCCTTACCATTAGCATCTTGCATTAGTATGATACAATTGCAACAACTGATGAACCAGTGTTGATCCATTATAATTAACTAAAGCTTATTGGTTTACATTAGGGTTTACTGGTTTTTACACTCTGTAGTTTTTCTTTAATTCATTAACTTTATTGGTACATTTTAGGTATACAATATGATGACATCCATCATTGGGAATTTGTACCTTTACATGATATGTCTTGGTTCTTATTTTTTTTCCCCATTCCCCCGCCCTCCCTTCCACCCCTCCATGTCTTCCTGTTTAAAAACTTTGTTTCTGTTTTTTCCTTTTCTCATATTTATTCTTTTCCCTTCCCCTACCCCTCCCACTTCCTCTTCCCCTTTGGGGCTTATCTTCCTATTTCATATCTATTATACATTTTGTTATTTACACTTTCAGTTTCTCACACTAGAGAAACTATTTGGTATTTACACGTTTGTCCTATTTATTTCACTTAAGAGTATGGCCTCAATGTGCATCCACTTAACAATAAATATCTCTAGTTTCTTATTCTTTATGGTTGAGTTGTACTCCATTTTATAAAAAGAAAATCTTCTTTATCCAGTCACCAGTTGATAGGCAATTGGTCTGTTTCCAAGTTTTAGCTATTACAAACTGTGCCACTATAAACATGGGTGCACGTATATCACTGTGGTATGATTCTTTTAATTCTTTTTTTTTTTTTTTGATAGTGGGGATCAAACTCAGGTCCTTGCACTTGCGCAGCAGGCAGTGAAACCACTGAGCTAAATCCCCAGCCCTATTCTTTTAATTCTTTTGGGAAGATAACCAGCAGGGAAATAACTGGGTGAAATGGGACCTCTAATCCTAGTTTTTTACAGTATCTCCATACTGATTTCCACAGTGGTTGCACCAATCTGCACTCCCACAAATGGTGGAAAAGGGTTCCTTTTCCCCCACAACCCTGCCAGCATTTGATATTGGTTGATTTCTTGTTAGCAGCCATTCTTTCTGGAATGAAGTGAAATCTCTTCAAATGTTTAATGACATGTAACTGTCATCATAGTGTCATACAGATCAGTAGTTTCAGTGCCTTAAAAATTCAAGGTACTATACCTGTTATAGTTTATATATAGATAGCCCCACATGAGCCTCAGGCACACATAAGTGGGGCTTTTGGAAGCTGCTTGGGTCATGGAGATTTATAACTGTCAAGCTGTTAGGAGGTGGGGGTCTGGTCAGAAGAGGTGGGTCATGGGGGTGTGTGGCCTAGAAGGGTTTATCTCCCTTCCTGGCTCCTCCTTTTACTTTTGGCTTCCTGCATACCATGCCATGAGCTGTTCCTCTTTTCTGCCATGCCCCTGTGTCATGCTGTCCTGACTTGGATCCACCAGACTATGGGCTGAAACCTCTACAAACTGTGTGCCAAAAATGAAAGTTTCCTCCTTTACTTTGCTGTTATCTGGTATTGTGTCTCAGCAATGAGGAAAGTGATTAAGACAATACCTATTCAACTGTCCATATCCCAATCTATCACCAAACTTTTTGTCTCCAATTTGCTTTTTCTTGGATGTCATATATAGAATTATAAAAGATATAATCTGTTCATATTTTCTTCTTTCATGTATCAATGCATATTTACAGTTCTCTATGTCTTTTTGTGGCTTGGTAGGTCATTTCTTTTTATCATGAAATAATATTCTATTGTTTCTATGGGCCATTTTTTATCCATTCCTCTATTGAAGGACATCTTGGTTGCTTCCAAAGTTTTGCAATAATAAAGAAAATGAGTCAGCAGTTTTCAACTTGCTTGGGTGAATGCTAACAACTGTAATTGCTGGATCATGTGGTAGGAATATGTTTGGTTGTGAAAGAAACTGCCAAACTGTTATGCAAATTAGCTCCACCATTTTGCATTCCTGCCAGAGATGAATCAGACTTCCTGCTTTGCACATCCTCACCAGCATTTGGTGTTATCATTGTTTTGGATTTTTGCCATTCTAATGTGTTTAGTGATATTTTCAATTCAGCAAAATCATATGATGTTAAATAGCCTTTTATGTTTATTTCCTGTCTGTGTATCTTCCTTGAACAGGTTTCTATTCATACCCGTGTAGGTTTTGTTGTTAATGTTATTTTGCAATACTGAAGATTGAAATTGGGGCTTTGTACATACTAGGCAAGTGCTCTACTGCTGCCACATCCCCGGTGCTTTCCCCTTTTATTCTTTTGATACAGAGTCTAACTAACCTTGCTCAAGCTGGCCTTGAACTTGTGATTTTCCTATCTCAGCCTCTCGAGTAACTGTGATTATAAAGATATGCTACACTATAACTGGCTCTATGTTCCTTAAAAAATGGCATGGGTGTGGGGTGCTTCTAGAAGAAAAAGGGCTGGGTGCCCTCCAGAGTACTCTCATCCATAATTTCTGGAGGGCTGGGACTGAGGGGCCTATGCCCACCTTCTAAATGTGGTGTTTTATTATTGTTGACCTTTTAGAGTTATTCATATATTACTTTGGATACCAGTACTCCACAATATGTGTGTATTGCAAATTGTTCTCTCATTCTGTGGTTTTTTTCTTTTAACAGTGTCTTTTGTAGAGCAGAAATCATGCTTTTTGGTATTGTATCTAGTAATTTATTGACAAAACTAGAGATCAACTAGATTTTATTGTATGTTATATTTTAGAAGTTGTATGGTTTTACATTTATATTTGGTTTGTGGTCCATATTGAGTAATTTTCTTTAAAAGGTGAATCGTCTGTGAGTAGATTCTTGTGTGTGTGTGTGTGTGTGTGTGTGTGTGTATGTGTGTGTGTGTTTGTGTGATACACATTTGAATGCCCAGTTATATCAGCACCATTTGTTGAAAAGACTATTTTTTTACCATTAAGTTGATTTTGATTACTTGTCAAAGATCACATGGCTGTATTTGTGAAGGTGTGTTTCTGGAATCTATTCTGTCTCCTAGATGAATTAATCAATTCTTTTGACAATATACACTTTTGATTACTATAGTTTTATAGTAAGTTTTAGGTTCAGATAGTGTCTGACCCCTGACTTTGTTATGCTTAAATATTGTGTTGACTAATTTGGATCTTTTGCCTTTCCATATAAACTTTATAATCAGTTTACTGATATTCACAAGAGAACGTGCTGAGGTTTTGATTGGGACTGCATTGAGTCTGTGGATTAAGTTGGAGAGATCAGACATCTTGACAGTGTTGAGTCTTCTTATACATGTTCATGAAATATCTCTCCACATACTTTCTTTTACTTCTTCCCTCAAAGTTTTGTGGTTTTCTTCATAGAGATCTTGCACATATTTTCATAGATGTGTATGTTAGTATTTCCATTTTGAGAGTTCTAAAATGAATGGGACAGTGGGGTTTTGTTGTTTTTGTTTTTTTTTTTTGCTTTTTGTATCATCTGGATCTTTGTTTATTGGTGATGTTCTCTCTCTCTCTCTCTCTCTTTCTCGTGGGTGTGTATGTAAATCTCTTACAGCTAGCTGCTGCTACTTTCTCTCTCCCAATGTCAGCCCATTTGCACACACATGTAATAAACTTGAATTTTCTCAGCTACCTGCTAGAATCAATCCCTGATTTTTGTCTCTTGTTTACTGGAATACACTTTTCTTTTCCTCACAAAAAGTCTGTTTAAATGAGTAGTTTCACATGCACTATGTATAACAGGTGGTACTTGGAATTTAACTCAAGGCCTTTTGGACTGAGCTACATCCCAAGCCCATTTTTCTATTAATTTTTATTTTGAGATGGGGTCTTGCTAAGTCACTAAGTTGCCCAAGATTTGGCTCAAACTTGGAATCCTTCTGCCTCAGCCTCTCGGGGATTACAAGTGTGCCCCATCACACCCAGCTGGTATTGTTTTTTAGTTCAGAATCCATTTGAGTTGATGCTGGAATGGGGTCCACTGGGCTGTAATAGATGTATTCTCATGTGAGAACATGAATTTCAAGAGGTCAGGAATAGAATGCTACACTAAATGTTTACATCTCTCTAAAACTCATGCGTTGAAATCTAGTCACCATGTAATGGTATTAAAAGGCAGGTCTTTGGGGAGGTGATTTGACCATGTAGGCAGAGCCCTCATGAGTGAGATTAGTGCCCCTGTAAAAGAGACCCTAGCTAGTTGTGGTAGCACACACCAGTAGTCCCAGGACTTTTGGAGGCTGAGGCAGGAGGATCACAAATTTAAGCCCAACCAGGGCAACTCAGTGAGACCCTGTATCACAAAAGGGCTGCCGACAGAGCTCAGTGTGAAGGCCCTGAGTTCAATCCCCATTACTGTAAAAAAAATTTAAAAATGAAAGAAACCCTAGAGAGCTTCCTCAGCCTTCTGCCAAGTGAGGACACAGCAAAAAGATGACTGCCTGTAGATCAAGAATTGGGCCCTCATGTGACATTGAATCTCTTGGCAATCTGATCTTGGAGTTCTTAGCCTCCATAACTGTGAAAAATAAATTTCTGTTCTTTATAAGCCACCTTGTCTGTAGTATTGTATTATAACAGTCTGAGCAGACTTAAGACACATCCCAATCTGTTTACTTTTTTTTTTATCTTATTGCATTACCGATAACATCCACTATTATTTTGAATGGGAATAGGGAAAGTTGCCATATAACTGATCTTTGCAGGAAATCATCTAATTTCTCACCTTTAGGTATGATGTTAACATTAGATTTTTCTTCCTAGATGCTGTTTGTGAAGTTGAGGGCATTCTTTTCTATTCGTAGATTGCGAAGAGCTTTTATCATGAATGAATATTTCTTTTGGTCAAATATGATCATATGACATCAAGCTTGTTGATTTAATGGATTACATTAATTGATTTTTAAATGTTGAACCAGCCCTGGATACCTGGGAAAAATCCCACTATATTGTGGTAAATTCATTGTTGTATTTGATTTGCTAATGTTTTACTCAGTATTAGTGCATCTATGTTTATGAGAGATACTGGTCTGTAGTTTTGCTTCTATGTAACATCCTGGTCTGGTTTTGGTATTAGGGAAATATTGGTCTTATAGAATTAGTTAGGGAGTGTGAGAGACCAAAATATTGATTATGCCCAAAGCAGGCTGTAAGCAGTGCAGGCTGTAGAGTTAACGTCACAATTGGCCTGTTTATAGAAGTGAGTCCAGCCGAAGCCTACATGCCGAGGTCAGAGTAACTTGCACCCAAATTCCATTCCCACAACTAAAACTTTCTTAACTGAAGGACTGTGTTCTAATTACAACCATATTTTTTGTGTATTTTGTTCCTAATTCAAGAATGCTTTGTCTTTTCTTTTACAAGCCTTGCCTCCATTAGTTTCCATAGAAACTACATGATTGCACACCCTTGCATGTAGTTTGCCTTTACTAATAAAAATCAATGGCTTTGACAGACCAGCACCTTTTGCTAAAGTAGCATTGGCCATCTTGGCTCCTCACTTTGTCTCTCTTATTTCTGTCTTTTAGTTTTTTTTTCTCAGGCTTGCATCATACACTGAGTGGGAGACTGGAGCCTACTGCAGAGGTTTCTGGTAATGTTTCATGGGTTTCCAGTATGGAGTATTCCTTCTGCTTCCATTTTCTTGATTATATAATAGAGAATTAGTATAATTTTTCTGTAAATATTTTATTGAATTTATCAGTGAATCCAACTGGGTCAAATTCTATTTAGTAGGTTATGACTTAGTTTCATTAAAAAGAGATAACCCTATTCAGATAGTTTCTTTCTCCATGTGTGAGTTTTGTATCTCTCAAGTAATTGGTCCACTTACTGTAAATTATCAAATTCATAGAATTGTTTATAATATTCCTTTACTACATTTTTGTGGGCTTTTTCTCTGAGACAGGGTTTCACTTTGTAGTGTAGGCTGGCCTTGAACTCACTGTGGAGCCCAGGCTGGCCTCAAACTCACAAAGATCCTCCTATCTCAGCCTCCAGAGTACTGGGATTACAGGTGTGTGCCACAATGCCCATTTTACTGTACGTGGGATGAAAAGTGATGGCTTCTATTTTTTTGTTATTAATAACTTTTATCTGCTCTCTTTTCTTCTTAGTTTGCCTTGACTATTGGTTTATTAATTGTACTGATCAGTTCAAACATCTAGCTTTTGATTTTGTTCATTTTTTTCTATTGATACCCTGTTTTAAACTTTATTGTTTTATATTCTTTTATTATTTCTTTTCTTCTGCTTCCTTTTTTAATTTGTCCTTTTTCTAATTGCCTGAAATGAAAGCTTAGATTATGTATTATAGATCTTTTATTTTTGCCTATTTTTATTAGTATATGTTTACAATACATTCATCCTGGGGAAATGATACATATAAATTTCATATCTTGATCCTTTTTACTTCCCCTTCTTCCCATCTCCCTCCATCCCTAGATTCCCTTCCCCATCTCTACAAAGTCTATGTCCCTGTTTACTACCTGTCTTTTATTTTCTTTTCATTGATTGCTATAAATTTCTATTTAAACTTTGCTTTAATTGTATCCCACAAATTTCATAAGTTGTATTTTTATTTTCATTTAGTTCAAAATGTTTTAAAATTTTTCTTCACTTATTTCCCTCACGTATTATTTAGTAGTCTGTTAAATTTGAAGTATTTGACAAGGGGTTGCAGATATCTTTTTATTATTGATTTCTAGGTTTGTTCCTTGGGGTCTGAGAGCATATTCTTACTTTTGTCCTGTAAAATTTGATAAGGTGTGGTGTTATAACCCTAAATACTGTCTTCATGAATGTTCCATATAAACTTGAGAAGTATCTATATTTTTCTATTGTTAGTTGAAATATAGTTGCAACTTAGAACCATTTGATTGAGTGTACAGTTCACTTCACTTTTGTCCTGATTTTCTCTCTGCTTCTGACAGTTACTAATAGTTGAATATAGACAATGCCAGCTATAATAGTCAATTAATTAATTTCTCCTTGTAGTTCTATCAGTTTTAGCCTCACATATTTGAGTACATTGTTAGATGTAAACACATTAAGGAGTATTATATTTTCTTGGAGAATTGACATTTTTCTCATTATGTATGACATTTATCTCTGATAATTTTTCTTACTCTGATATCAGCTATTTTGAAATTACCAAATTGCCTTCAGCTTTCCTTTGACTGCTGTTAGCATGGTATATCTTTCTCCATCCCTTTACATAGTTCATATTTGCCTTTATATTTAAGTGTGATTCTTGAAGACAACATATAAATTTTTTCTGTCCTCTCTGACGATCTTTTTTTTAGATATAGTTAGACCATTGGCAATTAAAGTGATTATTAATATGGTTGGATTAATATCATTACTCTTTTCATTACCCTTGTTCTTTCCTTTTTGTATTTTACTGCTTTTTTCTTTCTCCTCTTTTAACTGAGTATTATATATGACACCACTTTTTTCTTCTTGTACCATATCAATTATATTTCTTTTGCCAGGAATTTAGCTCAGTGGCATTGAGCTTGCCTCTCAAGTGCACGGTCCTGAGTTCAATCCCTGGTACCAAAAAAACAAATATATATAAATACATATATATACATATACATATATATATATATATATATATATATATATATATTTAACTTTTTTAGTAGTTGTCTTTTTTCTTTCCCATTAAGTTTATTGGTACATTTTCAGTATAAAATGCAGTTACATTCATCATTGGGAACTTACATCTTTACATGAGTATCTTGTTTCTTATTTTTCCCCCTTCCCTTGCCCTCCCTTCACCCCCTCCACCGTTCCCTATTTGCAAAGACCTTGTTTCCATTTTATCCTCTTCTCATATTTTTTCCTTTCCCTTTTTTCCCTTCCCCTACCCCTCACAATTCCCCTGCTCTTTTAGACCTTTTCTTCTGGTTACACAATATCAATTATACATTTTTTAAATTACAATATTAAGATCTAGGAGACATTACCACAGATTTTACAGAATTTAAAAGGATATACAAAGCATATTACAAAAATTATTTTTGAAATAAATTTGACAACTTCTAAGAAGTACCTTGGAAGACAAATTAATGAAACTAACTCTGGAGGAAATATAAAATTTGAATAGCACCTATTAAAGAAAGTATATTCCTAGCTTGAAAACCTACCTATATGACAACAGCAGGCTCATAAACATTTTAACTGATAAATTATATCAAACAATTAAAGCAGAAAAAACAAGGAACACTTCTCCCCTCATTTTAGGAACTCAACATTGTGCTAATCCTAAAACTGGATAAAGATAATAGAAGGAAAAAGTATGAACATAGATAGAAATTTGTTTAACAAAACAAACTATTGGAAGTCAGATCTGGCAGGATGTAGAAAGTGGTTTTGTTATAGGGATGGCAGTGTTGGTTCAGCATCGGAAGATCCACCCCCAAAAGTCATCATTTTAGAAGAGGAAAGGAAAAAGCCATATGATCCTGTCACTAGTTGGAGAAAAAGTATTGGACTAAATTCTACAGCTGTTCGTGGTAAAAGCTATCAGGAGCCTAGAAGTAGAACAGAAACTTCTCAACAGATTAAAGACATGTACTCCATACTTCCAGCGAGAATGCCTTATATGAATGGAGAAGATACAATGCTTTCTCCTTAAGATGGGGAACAAGGGCACATATGCTTACTCTTTATCTGTCCATTAAACTTTGAAACCTAGTCCCCACCAAAATAGTCTGGCAATAAAATGACACAATTAGGATAGGATTGGCATGGCAGAAACAAAATCTTTATATGTAGATGAAATGATCATCTACAGAGAAAATACTAAGAAATCTCTAGGAGCCCCTAGAACTTGTACTTCAATTTAGCAGGATTAGAAAACACAAGGTATATATAAAAATTCAGGTCTGTGTATACTTGCTATAAATGAAGAATTGGATATTGAAATTTAAAAGTTATGTAGGAGTACAAAGGAACTAGAAAAGTTAAAAAGAAAAAGAAAAACAAAAACAGTGTTGGAAGACGTTTAGTACCTAATTTTAAGACTTCTTCTAAAGCTACAGTAATCAAGGCAGTGTTGGTGTAAGGAAAGACATATAGATCATTGGAATAAAACAGAGAATCTAGAAATAGAACCACACATATATGGTCCACTGAGTTTTGAAAGATTATTTAACATTAACATTTTATAGAATATAAACTCAATTCAAGAGCTGAGGAAGAGATAGTGTTTTTAGCAAACGGCACTAGAACACCTGGTATCCATATATAAAAAAGTAACCTCAACCCTTTTTTTCCATACATGAAAATAACTTGAAGGGATCTATGAACCTAAATAAGAAAGCCTAAAAGTATAAAACTTTAAGAAGAAATTATAAGGGAAAACATTTATGAATTCAGGGTAGGCAAGAACTAACTACCTAGGATACAAAAAACATGATGTATAAAAGAAAAAAATTGATAAATGGGAATCCATCAAAATGTAGAACTTCAAATGACATCATTAAAATGAAAAGTAATCCTTAAACAGACCATATTTACAATGTATATAACCTATGACCAGAATATATAAAGAATTCTTAGAGCTCATTAATAGACAACCGAATTAAAATGTAGACGTAAGAAAATGATAAATAGCCAGTATAGCACAAGGAATGGTGTGCAACTCTAGAATCAGAAAAATACTAATCAGTACAATAATAAGATTGAATTATACACTCATTAGGGAGATGAAGTTAAACGTTTTAAAAGCCTTGTCATGACTTTTTCATTTTGTTGGATTCTCCCCCTTTCCGTTTAATTTGTCAGGCCTGGTGGATTCATTCTGCTGGGTTTCCTGGGGTTGTGATCCTCATTGTCTTTTCCTAGGGTATTGTCTAAAATTTTTTGGAGTGCCGGTTTGGTATTCATGAAGTTCCTGAGGTGCTCTTTATCATGAAAGTATCTTATTTCTCCATCCATTTTGAAAGATAGTTTTGCAGGGTACATCAATCTGGGTTGGAGGCTGTTTTCCTTTAGGGCTTGAAATATATCACTCCAAGCTCTTCTTGCCTTGAGTGTTTGCATTGAGAAGTCTGCTGTGATTCTGATGGGCTTTCCTTTGTATGTGATTTGTTTCTTTTCTCTCACTGCTTGTAGAATTTTGTTCTTCTGTTGGATTTCTGGAATCCTAATTATTATATGCCTATGTGTAGATTTTTTTTGATTAAGGCTATTTGGAGTCCTATATGCCTCACTTATCTGTATGTCAAGTTCTTTTCCCCTGCTTGCGAAGCTTTCTGCCATCACTTCTGTGAAGAGCTTTTTTATGTCATCTGCACTCTCTCCTCTTTCTTCATTGACTCCAATCAGTCTTATGTTATTCTTCTTTGCATCATCTATCAGCTGCTGGATTGATTTCTCATGGTCCCTTACAATTTTAAAGCAATTTTTCTTTTCCTCCTCACTAATTGCAATCTTATCTTCTATATGTGAAATTCTATCTTCACATTGGTTCATTCTGCTGCGCAGACTTTCAATGGAGTTTTTAATCTCTTGGAAATCTGTTTGTATCTGTTTTATGGATTCCATTTGTTTCCTATGTTGGGATTCCATCATGTTCCTCAGATCCTCTATTTTTTTATCTGTGTCCTCTCTAGATTTATTAATCATGTCTTGCACCATGAGCAAAATTTTTGCTGTTATGTGAGTAATTATTTCTGATTTCATTTTCCCCAGATCCTCTTTTGTTGCCAGTTTAGAGAGTCCAAGTGGTTGAGTATCTGATTGTTCCATCTCATTTCCCTTTGGGGTTGCTGTAGGTGATCCAGAAGTCTGTTTTTGGGACCTGTTTATGTGCCTTCTCATTTCCATGGGAGTGGGTGCTTCTGGCGCCCACACGGCTCACCTTCTCTGTCCTAGGAGCTTGGGATGGCAGTGGGGGAGCTTCCTTCCGGGCGCTGGGACCGGCTCAGCTTCTCTGCCCTAGGAGCCTGGGATGGAGGCGGGGAGCTTCCTTCCGGGAGCTGGGACAGGCTGAGCTTCCCTGCCCTAGGAGCCTGGGATGGAGGCAGGGAGCTTCCTTCCAGGTGCTGGGACCGGCTGAGCTTCTCTGCCCTAGGAGCCTGGGATGGAGGAGTAGTTGTGTTTGATTTTGCAATATCATTTACAACCAGTCCATGTCTACTTTCAACTAGCAATATGTCATTTCTCAGGTAGTACTAGTACCCTGTAACACGCTATTCCCAATTCCTCCTTCTTATTATAACATTGCTGTCACTTATTTCCCTTATCTACAAGCTATAATCATTGAATTATTTCTATATTATGTTGAGTAAACTGTTACCTCTTAGATCAGTTAAGAATAAGGGAAATAAAATATTTTGTTTTACCTGCATTTATTCCTTCTCTAAAACTTATCTCTATGTATATCATTTTCTTTTTCTTTGAAAAACTGCTTGTAACACTTCTTGCAAGGAAAATCTGTTAACCACAAACTCCCTTAAGTTTTATTTTTTTCATAAAATCTTTATTTCTGCAGCATTGGAGGGTAACTTTACTGTGTTCAAATTTTCATGTTAGTGATTCTTTTGACTATTTGGTATTTCATTCCCCACTCTTTTGCTAGCATGGTTTTCTCTCCTTGCTCTTTATCTGTAAGGCTTTTTTCCCTTCTGCTTTCTTTCAAGATTTTTGCTTTGTGTATGATTTTCTACAGTTTGCACATTGCACTCATTGTATATTTTCAAATATTTATTCAAGCTTTGTATTCTCTGAGCTTTCTGGATCTCTCATTGGTTTGGGGAAATTCTGTCACTGTTGCTTTTTTTTTTTGTTAAATTCTTTTATTGGTACATTTTAGGTGTACAACACAATTACATTTCTCATTGGGAATTGTACCTTTACATAATACATCTTGGTTCTTATTTTTTCCCCATTCCTAGCCCTCCCTTCACGTGCTCCACCCTTCCCTATTTACAAAGACTTTATTTCCATTTTTTCCATTTCTCATCATTTTTCCTTTCCCTTCTTTCCTTTCCCCTGCCCCTCCCACTACCCCTACCCCTTTGGACCTTTTCTTCCTATTTCACATTATCGATTATTCATTCTAATCATTGGTACATTTTAGGTATACAGTATAATGACGTTCATCATTGGAGATTTGCACCTTTACATAATCTCTCTTGGTTCTTATTTTTCACCTTTGCCCAGCCCTCCCTTAAACCCTTCCATTCCTCCCTATTTACAAAGATTTTGTTCCTATTTTTCCATTTTCTCATATTAATCCCATTCCCTTCTATCCTTTCCCCTAGCCCTCCCACTTCCTTCCCCTTTGCCCCTTTTCTTCCTATTTCACATTACCTATTATACATTTTAGTCCTTATTTACACTTTCAATTTCTCACACCAGAGAAACTATTCAGTATTGATACATGTGAGTGCTATTTATTTCACTTAGGAGTATCGCCTCAATGTGCATCCACTTAGCTATAAATGTCTCTAATTTCTCATTTTTTATGGCTGAGTAGTACTCCATTTTATTAAAAAAACCACATTTTCTTTATCCAGTCCCCAGTTGATGGGCATTTGGGCTGTTTCCAAGTTTTTGCTATCACAAACTGTGCTGCTATGAACATGAGTGCACATATATCACTGTGGTATGATTCTTGTAATTCTTTGGGGAAGATCCCCAGCAGTGGAATAGCAGGGTCAAATGGGACTTCCAGTCCTAGTTCTTTGAGGTATCTCCATACTGATTTCCACAGTGCTTGCACCAGTCTACACTCCCACCAGCAGTGGAGCAGGGATCCTCTTTCCCCACAGCCCCACCAGCATTTGTTATTCGTTGATTTCATGATAGCAGCCATTCTTTCTGGAGTGAGGTGGAATCTCAGCATTATTTTCATTTGCATCTCTCGAATGACCAGTGATACTGAACATTTTTTCATGTATTTATTTGCTATTTCTCCTTCTTTGTCTGAGAAATGTCTGTTCATTTCAGATGCCCATTTTCGGATTTGGTCTTTAAATTTGGGAAGTCTGATCTTTTTAAGTTCTTTATAGATTCGAGATAGTAGACCTTTGTCTGAGAAAGAGCAGGTCACATTGTGTGTTGTTTCTTTACACGGCTGGTGGTTTCTCTTGCTGTGCAGAAGCTTTTTAATAAGAAGAGATCCCACTTGTTGATTGTTTGTGCTAGTTCACAGGCAACTGAGGTTTTGTTCATAAAATCTTTTCCTACACAGATGTCTTCAAGAGTTCTACCTAACATCTGTTCCAACTGGTTCAGAGTTTCTATTTTAATATTTAGATCTTTAATCCATTTTGATTTTAGTTTAGTGCATGGTGAGAGATACAGGTCTAGTGTTAGTCTTTGGCAAGTTGAAGCCCAATTTTTCCAGCACCATTTATTAAAGAGGCTATCTTTCCTCCAGTGAGGGTGTTTGGCTCCTTTATCGAAGATGAGATGGCTGAGTGTGTCTGGCATTGTTTCTGCATCTTCTAACCTGTTCCACTGGCCTTCAGGTCTGTTTCTTTGCCAGTACCATGCTGTTTTTATCACAGTAACTTTGTAGTATAGTTGCAGGTTGGGGATTGTGATACCCCCTGCCATGTCTCTGTTACCTAGAATTGCCTTTGATATTCTGGGACTCTTCTTGTTCCAAATGAATTTTTGGATTGTTTTCTCAAGGTCTATGAAGTATGCTGCTGGGATCTCAATTGGAATTGCATTAAATCTATATAGCAGTTTTGGAAGTATGGCCATTTTCACTATATTAATCCTTCCTACCCAGGAGCAGGGGATGTCTGTCCATTTTCTGATATCATCTTCAATCTCTCTTTTCAGAGTGTCATAGTTTTCAGAGAAGAGGTCTTTGATTTCTTTTGTTAGGTTGATTCCTAGGTATTTCAGTTTTTTGGATGCTATTGTGAAAGGAATTATTTGCCCTATTTCTCTCTCAGTGAGTCTGTCATTCGTGTAGAGGAAAGCTATTGATTTTTTTGTGTTGACCTTGTAACCAGCTACTTGACTGAATTTGGTTATTAAGTCTAGAAGACTTCTGGTATAGTTCTTGGGGTCTTCTATATAGAGTATCATGTCATCTGCAAATAATGACAATTTGACTTCTTCATTTCCTGTCTTTATTCCTTTTATTTCTTTCACTTGTCTAATTGCCGTGGCTAATGTTTCCAGAACTATATTGAACAAGAGTGCTGATAGTGGACCTCCTTGTCTTGTTCCTGATTTGAGTGTGAAGGATTTCAGTTTTTGACCATTTAGTATGATATTGGCTGTTGGTTTTTCATAGATGGCTTCTATCAGTTTGAGGTAGAGACCATCTATTCCAATTTTTTGTAGGGTTTTTATCATAAATGCATGTTGGATTTTGTCAAATGCTTTTTCTGCATCTATGGAGATAATCATATGGTTTTTGTCCTTGGTTCTATTGATATAGTGTATTACATTGATTGATTTTCGTATATTGAACCATCCCTGCATCCCTGGGATGAATGCCACTTGATCAGGGTGTATGATCTTCTTGATGATCTTCTCCATTCTGTTTGCCAGTATCTTATTAAGGATTTTTGCATCTATGTTCATTAGTGAGATTGGCCTATAGTTCTTCTTTTCGGTTGGGTCTTTCTCTGCTTTGGGGATCCAGGTGATGCTTGCTTCCAGGAATGAATTTGGGAGTATTGCTTCCCATTCAATTTGATTAAAGAGTTTAAACAGTAGTGGCAGCAGTTCCTCTCTAAATGTCTTGTAGAATTCAGCAGTGAAGCCATCAGGGCCCAGGCTTTTCTTAGTTGATAAGTTTTTAATTATGTTTTCAATTTCATTGGTTGATATTGAGTTGTTCAGAATTTTTAGGTCTTCTTTGTTCAACTTTGGTAATTCATATGTATCTAGGAATCTGTCCATTTTTTCTGTGTTTTGCATCTTATTGGCGTATAGGTTCTGGAAGTAGGTATTGACGATCCTCTGGATTTCTGCTGGGTCTGTTGTAATTTCACCCTTTTCATTCCTAACTGTATGGCTTTGGGCTTTTTCTTTCCTTTATCTGATAAGGTTGGCTAAGGGTTTGTCAATTTTGTTGATTCTTTTGAAGAACCAACTCTTGGCTTCATTGATTTTTTGTATCGTTCTCTTAGTCTCCATTGCATTGATTTCTCCTCTGATCTTTATAATTTCCGCCCTTGTATGAGCTCTGGGGTTGTCCTGCTCTTCTTTTTCTAGAAGCTTGAGGTTCAGCATCAGGTTGTTTAATTGGATTCATCCTGTTTTCCTAATATGTGTATTCACTGCTATGAATTTCCCTCTTAAGACTGCTTTCATTGTGTCCCATAGATTCCGATATGTTGTATTGTCATTGTCATTGAATTGAAGAAACTGTCTGATTTCTTCTTTAATTTCCTCTGTGACCCATTGGTTATTCAGAAGTGTGTTGTTCAATTTCCATGTGTTTATGAAATTTTTTGAGTTTCTTTTGCTATGGATCTCCAATTTCATCGCCCTATGGTCTGATAATATACATGGGATAACTTCAATTCCTTTTCACTTACTTAAACATGTTCTATGTGTGAGTATGTGGTCTATTTTTGAGACTGACCCATGTGCAGCTGAGAAGAATGTGTATTCTGATTTTGTAGGGTGGAAGACTCTGTAAACATCTGTTAAGTTCATTTGTTCAAGAGTTCGATTGAGTTCTAGTATTTCATTACTTATTTTTTGTCTAGTTGCTTTATCTATTTGTGAGAGTGGGGTATTGAGGTCCCCCACTACAATTGTATTAGTGCATATATGACTTTTTCATGTCCGTTAGTATTTGTTTTATATAGTTGGGTGCACTAGTGTTTGGTGCATAGATATTTATGATTGTCATCTCTTCCTCTTGGATTCTTCCCTTTACAAGGATGTAGTGTTCTTCTTCATCTCTCTTAATTAGTGTTGGTTTGACATCTACTTGATCTGCCAAGAGGATAGCTACTCCTGCTTTTTTTCGGGTTCCCATCGTGTGGAATATTGTTTTCCACCCTTTAACTTTCAGTCTATGAGTTTCCTTTTGAATGAAGTGTGTTTCTTGTATGCAGCATATTGTTGGATTTTGCTTCTTGACCCATTCTGCCAGTCTATTTCTTTTGATTGGTGAATTGAGACCATTAACATTAATGGTTATAACTGAAATGTATTGACTTGTCATTGCCATGACTTTTTCTTTTTGTTGGGTTCTCCCCCTTTACATTTAATTTCTTCTCATGCCAGATGGGTTCATTCTGCTTTGCTTCCTGGGGTTGTGATCCTCAATGTCTGTTTCTAGGAAATTGTGTAAAATTTTTTGGAGTGCTGCTTTGGTATTCACGAAGTTCCTAAGGTGCTCTTTGTCATGAAAGTGTCTTATTTCTCCATCAATTTTGAAAGATAGTTTTGTAGGGTACATCAATCTGGGTTGGAGGCTGTTTTCTTTTAGGGCTTAAAATACATTACTCCAAGCTCTTCTTGCCTTGAGGGTTTGCACTGAGAAGACTGCTGTCATTTTGATGGGCTTTCCTTTGTATGTGATTTGTTTCTCTTCTCTAACTGCTTGTAGAACTTTATTCTTCTGTTGAGTTTCTGGAATCTTAACAATTATATGCCTATGTGTAGATTTTTTTTGATCAAGGCTATTTGGAGTTCTATATGCCTCACTTATCTGTATGTCAAGCTCTTTTCCCCTGCTTGGGAAGTTTTCTGCCATTATTTCTGTGAAGAGTTTTTTTATGTCATCTGCAGTCTCTCCTGTTTCTTCATTGACTCCAGTCAGTCTTATGTTATTCTTCTTTGCATCATCTAGCAGCTGCTGGATTGATTTCTCATGTTCCCTTATAATTTTCAAGCAATTTTTCTTTTCCTGGTCATTAATTTCAGTCTTATCTTCTATGTCTGAAATTCTGTCCTCACATTGGCTCATTCTGCTGTGTAGACTTTCAATGAAGTTTTCAATCTCCTGGAAATCTATTTGCATCTGTTTTATCAATTCCATTTGTTTCCTATGTTGGGATTCCATCATGTTCCTGAGCTCCTCTCTAGATTTATGAATCATGTCTTGCACTAGGGGCACAATTTCTCCTGTTATCTGAGAAATTATTTCTGATTTCATTTTTTCCAGATCCCCTTTTGTTGCCAGTTCAGTGGGTCCAGGTGGTTGAGTATCAGAGTGTTCCATCTCATTTCCCTTTGGGGTTGCTTTTCAGGTAATCTGAAAGTCTGGTTTTGAGACTTATTTACGTGTTTTCTCATTTCACCTGTGGGGGCAGGGCTGTTGTCGCCTGCACGGATTACCTCCTCTGAGCTTGGAGAGGTGGGACAGGGGCCAGGAGCAGTGGTAGGGATGGTGGCCCAAAAGCCCTTTCCTCTGGGCTGGGAGAAGCGGGAGGGATGGTGGCTGGGAAGCCCCTTCCTATGGACCAGGAGCAGTGAGAAGGCAGCTCAGAAGCCCCTACCCCTGTGCTGGGAATGGTGGGAGGGATGGTGGCCCAGAAGCCCCTTCCTCTGGGCCAAGAGCGGCGGGACAGAAGGTGGCCCAAAAGCCCTTTCCTCTGGGCTGGGTGCACTGGAGGGATGGTGTCCAGGAAGCCCCTTCCTGTGGATCAGGTGCAGTGGGAAGGCAGCTTAGAAGCCCCTACCTCTGGGCCGGGAGTGGCAGGACTCAGTACTGTGGTCTGGTGGTCCATTGTCCTCTGTATCTTTGTAGTGTGGAACCAGGTGGCTGTACAGAGGAGCAGGTTGGGGCAGGGGGGCTCTCCAGTGGATTGTTGCCGGGGTGCAGGCTGATTCGGCATGTTCCACACAACTCGCGACCTTGGTAGGGTGTGCGCAGACCTGCCTGTCTGCCCTGGGCTGATTCGGTGTGTTCCGCAAGACTCACCACCTCGGTAGGGCGTGCCACTATTGCTTTAATTATTTCCTCTGTTCTTGTTTTTCCATTATATATATTGTATACTTTGTAATTATCTTGGATATTCTCTTTAAGTTTTTCCTTTTCATTTTAGTTTCAGAAGTTACTATTGATGTATAGCCATGCTTCACTGATTCCTCCCTGAGTCATGTCCTGTCTACTCATTAGCCCATGAAAGACATTATTCATTTCTGTTACAGTGGTTTTGCTTTCTAACATTTTCTTTTTATTCTTTCATAGTTCCCATCTCTCTGCTAATATCATTCTTCTGTTTGTGCATGTTGTCCATTTTTCCACTAGGACTCACAGTATATTAATCTTAGCTTATTTAAATTCCCAATCTTGTACTTTCAGCATTTTTCTCACTTCTGAGTCTGATTCTGATGCTTACTCTCTCTTCAAAGTGATTTTGGTTTTTTCTGTAACTTCTGGTTTGTTTGTTTTTTTAAAGCTAGACATAATGTATTGAGTAAAAGGAACTGAGTTAAATAGGCCTTTAAGGTAAGATTTTAAGATTATCTGGTTAGTATTTATGCTGTTTACTGTGTGCTATAGCCATAAATGTTGGAGGGTAAACTGTCCCATAGTGCCTAGTATTCATGTTTTTGTCTAGCCTGTTTTCTTAGAGACTTATTAAGTATAATCTGGCAAGCACAGTTTTTTCAGTTAGATTCCCCTATTGATGTATTGGTAAGGTATGAAAGAAGAGTAAGCACTGTATAGCCTTATCAACTGGAACTCAGTTTTTTAAATGGGCCCATGCCCCTAGGCTGTGGCCTTTATAAGTGCTTCTCAATTTTGTTTTGTCTTGTTTTTTCCCCTTATGTGACATAGGAATGCTAGAGTTTGCTGGGATGTATATATATATGTGTGTGGGTGTGTGTGTATATATATACACACACACACACACACACACACACACACACACACACATATATATCTCTCTTTCCCTAGATTGATCATGCTTGGCAAAATCTATAGTTGTTTAGGCTATGATAGTAGCCCTTAGTAGCCACTCTTTTACAGAAGAAAGGAATGCTCTGGGCATATTTTTTAATGGCTTCTTTTCTCCTTTCCGTGCCAGAGCATAAGGGGATTTTTCTCTGATTACTGAGAGAATTTGATAGGGTTCCTGGTAAGTGAAACTCAGCAAAGTGTGGAGCCTCCCCTAAAACTGGGATATCCTGACTTGTCCCTACTAAGGCTTGTCCCCTTTAAGGTTCCCCACAATTTGTCAATTAAAGTTTAAGTTTTGCTCCTGTGGTGGTCCTGGTTTACATGGTGTTGTCTTTTATGTTTTTGCATGGGTAGGTTGTGCGACTTTGTATTTGCCAGTCTGTCTCTTCATTATTTGATGCACTTGTGTACATTACCACCTCACTTCTAGGAAGAATCTTACAGAAGTTGTTGATTTTCCTTTTATTCCATTTTTTTTATGTTGTGCTCCGAGGAGAGAGGACTTCTAAGCTCCTTACATACCTAAATAGATCACCTTCATTTTTTAAAGTTGTCATGCTTGACACTTATTGTTTCATCACTTTTTTTTTTCTGGTACCAGGAATTGAACTCAGTACCTTGAGCTTGGGAGGCAGGCGCAGTGCCACTGAGCTAAATCCCCAGCCCTGTTTCAACACTTTCTTATCTCATCATCTTTGTCTTCCATTGTTTCTAGTGAGAAGTTAGCTGTTAATATTCTTCAAGTTCTCTTGTAAGTGATGAGTCATTTTCATTGAGCTGCTCTCCACATTTTCTTTTTGTTTTGTCTTATTTTGTTTCTTGAGACAATGTCTTGCTATATAGTCCAGGCTGGCCTTGAACTCACTGTGTACCCCAGGCTGACCTTGAAATCACTGTGTTTCCCAGGCTTCCATCAAACTCATAGTGATCTTCCAGTCTCAGCCTCCTGAGTGCTAGAATTACAAGTGTGTGCCATGACATCCAGCTTCAACATTTTCTGTCTTTCTGTGGCCTTCAACAGTTTTACTGTGATAGATCACATTACATTTTTTCTACTTGAAGTTCCTTCAGCTTTTTGAATGTATAGGTAAATATTTTCCATCAAACTGTAGAAGATTTCTGCCATTATTGTATTATTTCTTCTATTTTATTCTTGCTATCTTTTTTTCTCAATACATGTATGTTGGTAAACTTAATGATGTCATATATATTGGGGAGGGGGGTTCTGGTTATTTTCCGTTATCCTTTTTATCTTTGTTCTTAAGATTTTATAATTGCTTTTAATATGTATGTTTTCAAGTCTACTCATTCCATCATCTTCCACCTCAAATCCTAAATCTATTTTATGTCCTTATATCAGTTGTGAATTTTAGCAATTGTATTCTTGTATTAATAACTTTTCATGCACTGGGACAAAATACCTGACACTCACATTTAACATGTTCATGTCAGGGCCATAATTTGTATGTCTCACTGCTGGGTGGCCCTGACTGGAATTCAATCATCTGATGTTAAGTATCTAACCACCGGTGGTTCAAGCCACCCAATGGGACAGTTATTCATGTACCACTGGTGGTTCGAGCCAACAGGAATGTGTTAAAGAAAGAGAGGTTTATTTTGGCTCATAGTTTCAGTAGATTGAATCCATGGTCAGCCAGCTCCAAGGCAGAAACTGCGTAGTATAAGGGCCCAACAAAAGAAAGCTGCTCACATCATGTTGGCCAGAAAGCAGAGAGAAAGAGAAACCAGTTCACACCACCTATGACCTACCTCCTCTGACCAGTCCCTACCTTCTAATAGTACATTCCACCCTGAATTTATCAATGAATCAATCCACTGATGAGAACAAAACCCCCATAATCCAACCACCTTCCAAAAACGCTGAACCATGAATCCTCTGAACAAGAGACTTTTGGGGTGACATTTTAGATCTAAATCATAATAATTCTTTAACTCCAGAATTCTATTTTATTCTTTTTAATAACCATCTCCTTGTTGACATCCATTGCTTGTTAAGACATTGACATAATCCCTTTTTTTTTCTATTCATAGCATGGCATGCATATTTTATTTCTGTATTGTAATATACTGATTACTTTTTCTGCAACTTTTGTCCTTTTGGCTCTGGATGTTTAAAGTTACTTCAAATTTATCTTTGCTTCTTTTTTAGACTCTTAAATCTCTATAACAAATTTTGTATGGTCAGATTGTAGTTTTTTAGAGCTTAGTGCTTTCATTTGAATATAGTATCATGTTTCTATCATCTGGACACTTCTGTCATATTTTGCCAGCTAATGAAATCCTTTCTTGGCTTCCAGTATGGTCATTGGGTTTTTAAAATATTGTTTTATTGTACTAAAATTACACAAAATTTACTATTTTAATCATTTTAAGTAAACAGTTTAGTTACTTAAATTGTATTCACAGTGTTACACAACCATTACCATTATCTATTTCCAAAGCTTTTTTACTACAAACAGAAATTCTATAACCATTAAGTAATAACTCTTTATTCCGCCTTCCTTTAGACCCTGAAAACCTGTAACCTATTTTGTCTCTCCAAATTTGCCTATTCCATATACTTCATATAAGTGAAATAATGCCAAATTATCCCTTTTGTATTTGATTTATTTTACTTACCCTAAAGTATTTGAGGTTCATCCATATTATACCATGTTTTGGAATTTCATTGTCTTCTTTGGCTGAATAATAATTCATTTTTGTATATATACTACATTTTGCTTAATCACCTATTGATGGACACTTGGTTGTTTTCACTTTTGGCTACTTTAAATGATACTCTAATGAACATTGCTGTATAAGTATTTGTTCCATTCTCTGCTTTCAGATTATTTGCATATTACCTATGAGAGCAGATATGTGGATCACATGGCAGTTGTTTATCTTTTAGGAAGCAGCAAAATGTTTTCCATAGAAGCTGTACAAGTTACATCCTCCTCATCAATGCACAAGAGTTCCAATTTGTCTAGCTCCCCACCATTTGTTGTTTTCCACTTCATTGATAAAAACTACTCTAATGAGTATGAAATGTTACTGCTTATGGTTTTATTTTTAATTTCCCTAATATTGATACTGAGAATCTTTTTATTTGCTTATTGGCCATGTGTTTATCTTTTTGAAGAAATTTCCGTTCAAGTCCTTTTATCCATTTTGTTACTAGGCTTTTTACTGTTCTTGAGTTGTGGATGTTTTATATATCCTGGTTATTAATCCTTTATCAGATATATGATCTACAAATATTTTTCCTGTTCTGTGGTTTATCTTTTTATTGTTTTGATAATAACATTTAATACGTAAAAGTTGTTAATTTTGATGAAGTCCACTTAAACTATTTTTTCTTTTCTTGCCTGTGCTTTAGGCATCATATCTAAGAAATCATTATAAATCTAATATCTTAAAAATTGTTTTCCATGTTTCTAAAAGTTTTATGGTTTTAGCTATGATGTTTAGTTCTCTGATTAATTTTTGTATATGGTATAAGGTAATGCTCCAACTTCATTCTTTTGCGTATGGATATCCATTTACCTACAGCATTTGTTGAGAAGACTCTACTTTCCCATTTGAATAATTTCTATCCTTGTGGAAAATGAGATGACCGTATATTCAAGAGTTTATTTTAGGCTCTCTATTCTACTTCATTGATCTATATGTCTATTTGTACCAGGACCACACTTTTTTTTATCACTATAGCTTTTTTAGTAATTTGTTAAATTAGAAAGTATGAATTTTCCAACTTTGTTCTTTGTGTTCAAGATTACATGACCAATAGAGGTACCTTCAGATTCCATATGAATTTTAGGGTAGGATTTGCTATTTCTCTCCAAAAACGTCCCTGGTATTCTGATAGAAATTTCATTGAATTTGTAGATTTGGAGTAGGTAGTGTCATTTTGATAATATGAAGTCAGTCTTCCAATACTTGAACACAGGATATCTTTACATTTATTTAAGTCTTCTGTAATTTTTTTTCAGCAATGCTTTGTATGTGTTTTGCCTCCTGGGTTAAATTTAATTATAAATATGTTTTTGCTGTTACTGTAAATGTAACTGTTTTCTTATTTTCCATCAGATTTTTTGTTGTTCTTTCATAAAAACACAGTTGTTTTTGTATATTGAATTTACATCTTGCAACATTCCTAAATTTGTTGGTTGCAACAGATTTTCTGTGGATTCTTTAGGATTTTCTGTATAGGAGGTATGATTGAAAAATACAGTGCATGTTCAAATAAAAAATTGTTACAATAAAAGATACATTGTCATTAATCCACCTCACTTCAAGCACACTTATCCCGTTGTTCTTACCATTTTCTGAAGCAATTCTGGAAGTCCTTTTTTGGTCAGTGCATTTTAGTTGCACTGTCATAGCTTCCTTGATATCCTGAATAGATTCAGAACATTTACCTTTTCTTATGGTTATATCTGGATGCCCCTGCAAGCCTCATGCACTACAGCTTACTTACTTTTAAGAGATGGGGTCTGGTAAGAAGAGGCAGGTCCCTGTGAGCATGACCTGGAAAGGTATATCTCCCTTCCCAGCTCCTCCTTTCACTCTCAGCTTCCTGGCTGCCATGACTTGAGTGGCTTTTTCTCTGCCATGCCCCTCTGCCATTCTGTTCTGTGGTGGAGCCAGCCAACCATGGACTGTCACCTGTGAACCAGAACAACTCCTTTAAGTTACAGTGTCAGGTATTTTGTCCTAGCAGTGAAGAAAGTTACTAAAACACCTTTCATGGCCATTTTGATTTTGAGGAACAGCTAGAAGTCACATGGTGCTAGATCTGGTGAATTAGATGGATGAAGACACACTGTAATGTTTTTTATAAGCCTGGCTTTCCCTTGGATGGCACACTGCAACAGCATTCACTGTATTGTTGATCACACCTTGTAAAGACACTCACTAGAGAACTACCAGAATTGCTTCAGGAAGTAGCAAGAGTTATAGGATAAGTGTATTCAAAGTGAGGGGGGTATTTTGATGGGGATTAATGGTACTGTTTTTTACCATAATAAATTTTTTTAAATTTAAACATTCAGCATATTTTTTGGTCACCCCTTGTGTAAAGTCATGTCATCTGTGAACACAGATACTTTTAATTCTCTCTGCTGAGCATGGTGGCACATGCCTGTAAACACAGCACTCAGGAGTCTTAGGTCAGGATAATCACCATGAGTTTGAAGCTACCCTGGGCTACCTAGTGAATTTAAGGCAACGTGAACTACATATCAAGATCCTATCTTAAACACCTACCCAAAATTATTTGAAAAATTTTACTTCTTTCTAATTTGGATGCCTTTTGTTTCTTTTCCATGCCTAATTTTTCTGGCTTAAATTTCCAATACAGTGGGCCCTTGACTTATAAACTTAATTCATTTGCAAGGGCTGGTTGTAACTCAAGTTGGTTGTAAGTCAAGACTATTTTTCCCATAAGAAATAATGGAAATCCCCATAATGAGTTTTGAATCTCCTGAAGCACCCCTTAACTAACCTTTTCATAATAAAAAGGGATTGTACAATATACATAATTTACCAGAAACACCAATAATTTTCCTAGTGTATTCACTAAAAAGTTATAAAATGTGCCTAGTTTACCAGAAACAATAATTTCATACTGTACTCACCATTCAAGTTGACATCTTTGGATTGCAGAAAAGGAGGATGAAATGGAAGGTGGTTATTGTTTGGAAGGAGAGTCCTCTTCCATATGAACATCAAAAATCTGGCTCTGTGGTGTCCTTTCTCTCCTTGGGAGAGTCTATAGGCCACTAGGACCTGCTTCTGGCTCACTAGGTCTCAACCTTTTCAGAACTAAAAACTGGTCTAAGGTTGTCTGTTCCTGTCTTTTCTTTAACACTGTTCTGTAGTATGACATGACATTGTCATTAAGCAAGTGAATACAATGATTGTCTTTTTCTCTGTCTGGGTGGGTCTTCTCTACAAATGTTTGTAGCTCTGTCCATTTTTTCAGGATTTCCTTTATTTTAGAAGAAGAACTTTGCTGCACTGATTGTTAATACTCCCCCTCCTCTTCAGAAAGCTCCTCAGCTGCCATTCTCTGTCTCTCCACCAGAAGTTGCTAAAGTTTCTCTGCAGACAATTCCTCTGAGTGTTCCTCCACCAGTTGCTCAACGTCGCCACTGTCTACCTGCAAGCCTATGGACTCTGCTGTAGTGACAGTGTCATCAACCACAGGGTCAATTGCAGGCTCAGGCTCCTCTACACAGCCTTCAAAGTCTCTCTTCTATATAATTTTAGGCCACACTTTCTTCCAGGCAGGACTCAGTATCCTTAGAGAGACATTGGCCCAGGATTTCTTAATTAACCCCACACAGGAAAGACTGGCATTCAGGTCGTAACTCATGACCTTGGTCGTAAGTTTAAACTAAAATTTTAGTCATAACCTAAGTTGTTTGCATGTGAGACCAGTCGTAACTTGAGGGTCCACTGTACTATAATTGAATAAAAATGGTGAGTGGGCATCATTATCTTGCTCCTATCTTAGAGAAAATCTTTAAATTCTTCACCATTTATTACAATGTTATCTTTATGTTTTTCCTGTATAAACCTATTATGTTAATTTTCTTTCTGTTCCTAATGTGCTTTTATCCTGAAAATGTGTTGAATTTTCCTTTTTATGTGAACCATTTTATTGATACATAGCTGACATAAAGAAAAGTATATCTTAATCTATTCAGGCTGCTATAACAAAATACCATAAACTGGGTAGCCTACACAAAAAAGAAATGTGTTTCTCACAGTTCAGCACCACAGTCAAGGCGCCAGCAGATTTGGTTTCTGGTGAGGGTTCTCATTCTTGGTTCATAAAGGGAACCTACTCATTGTGTCCTCACATAGTAGAAAGGATTAGCTCACTCTATGGGGTTTCCTTTATAACTAATCATATGATTGACCCCCAGTGTCCCTACCTGCTAGGGTTAGAATTTCAACATATGAATTTGGGAGGAAGGGTACATAAGTACAGACATTCTTCATTTAATGACTGGGTTCTGGTCCTGTGACCAGGTCATTGATTTAATTGGGCACTAAATGAGCAATTGTATATAGTATGTACATTACAATATTCAGAACAAAGAAATGATCAAAGGAAACTCCAACTTGATGACTTTCCTTTTATTTGCATAACTGTTACATGCAGTATTATAATGTATAACAACATAAATTTACTATATAAAAAAGGTATATTATACAAAAGAAGAGATTAAGCCTCTAAAAACAAAATGTATAGAACTTTACACAAACAAGACAGTTCATAAGTCTGAGCAGTGGATTGTGAGTCCAAACAGTCATTAAACAGGTAAGTCGTTAAATGAGGAATATCTGTATTCAGTCCATTCCACTATATATATTTAATGTATACATCTCAATGAGTTTGAAGATAAATATATACCCTGGAAGCCATTATCACCACCAAGGCTCTAAATATATCCATCACCTCCAAAGATTCTTCCCACTATATATATTATTGTTTTTTTCTCAGTAAGAATACTTAATATAGGATCTACTTTCTTAGCAGTTTTAAGTATACAGTATGGTGTCATTAGCTGCTGGGCACTATGCTGTGTAATTGATCTCCAGAATTTATGAATCTTGTATAACTGAAACTTTATTCCATTTAACTATCAAGTATCTCTATCTCCCTATGACCTGGCAACCACCATTTTACTCTCTGCTTCTGTGAATTTGAATATTTTAGATTTCACATGTAAATAAGATTATACATGATTTGTCTTTATATATCTGTCTTATTTCACTTAATATGACCTTCACTCCATACCTTTTATTCTAAATGATGCATCTCTCTCCCTCTCCCCATCTCTCCCTCTTTTTAATATATCATAATTTCTCTAGCCATTCTTATGTCAGATGCTTACATTATTTTTATACCTTGGCTATTGTGAATAATTATACAGTGAATATGAGAGTACAGCTATATTTTTGAGATCCTAATGTCTTTGGATATATACCCAGAAATTGAATTGATGCATCATATGTTAATTCTGTTTTTTAATTTTTGAGGAACCTCCCTAGTGTTCTACCATTGACTCTACTAATTTACATTCCCACCAACACAGTATAAGGGTTCCTTTTTCTCTACATCCTTACCAACACTTATCTTTCAAAAAAAAAAAAAAAGATGTCCTAACAGGTGTGAGATTATATGTCATTGTGTTTTTTTAATTTCCCTTATGACTGATTATGTTGAACACCGTTTCATGTATCTGTTGACCATTTGGATGTCTTCTTTTGAGAGATGTCTATTTAGGTCTTTTGTCCATTGTTTAACAATTTTTGGTTTTTGCTTTTTTGATTTGTTTCTATTCAGTTATAGAAATTTCTTATACACTTTGGATATTAATCCCATATCAGATAGCTGGCTTGCAAATATGTTCTCCTTGTATGTACTGAAGCTTTTGACATTGATGTTATCTTGCTTTTGTTGACTATGCTTTTGTCATCTTAGCCAAAAATTTCATTTCCAAAGGGCAGTGTCAAGGAACTTATTCCTTATGTTTTCTTTTACAAGTTTTACAGTTTCACGTCTTATGTTTAAGCCCTTAATCCATTCTGAGTTTGTGTGTGTGTGTGTGTGTGTGTAGTGTCTATTTCATTCTTTTCCAAGTGGATATCTAATTTTCCAACAATTTTTATTGAAGAGATTTTCATCCTCTATTGTGTGTTTTTTGTGCCCTTGTTGAAAAGTAGTTGACCATATATGGGTAGTTTATTTCTGGTCTTTCTACTCTCTTCTGCTGTTCTAAAAGTCTGATTTTATGCCAGTGTTATACACTTTAATTATTACATCCTTGAAATATAGTTAGGAATCAAGCATTGTGAGGTCTCCAACTTTATTCTTTCCGAAGATTCCTTTGGTTAAGGATGTTCTGTGATTTCATACAAATTTTAGGATTGTTTTCCTGCTTCTCTGAAAAAATGCCATGAGAATTTTCAGAGAAATTGCATTGAATCTGTAGATTGCTTTGGGTTGTTTGGACAACTTAATAAGATAAATTTTTCCAGTCCATGAACACAATACAAATCTTTTAGCTTCTTGGTTTAATTTATTCCAAATAATTTTTACGCTACTATAAATGGGATTTTTTTGTCATGTATAGAAATGCAACTGATTATTATATGTTAATTTTAAATCCAGTAACTTAGCTGAATTAATTTACCAGCTCTACCTTTTTTTTATCCACGTTTTAGGATTTTCTATATATATAAAATCATGTCACCAGCAAACAGAAACAGTTTTGCTTTTTTATGATTTAGGTACCTTATATTTCTTTTTCTTTTTCTTTTTTGGTACTGGGGATCAAACTCAGAACCTTTCGCTTATGAGGCAGGCACAGTGCCACTGAACTAAATTCCCGGCCCCCCTTATATTTCTTTTCTTTTGGTACGGGGGATCGAATTCAGGACCTTGTGCTTTTGAGGCAGGCGGCGGAACCATTGAGCTAAATCCCCGGCCCCCCTTATATTTCTTTTTCTTGCCTAATTCTTCTGGTTAGTACTTTCAGCTCTATTATTATCATATGTACCGAGCTGGTGGTTCTGCAAACAAGGAATGAAGTCGTGAACCAAAGGGGAGGAGGTTAGGAGCATTTTTATTGGTAATAAAAAGAACAGCTCCTGAATTTCCAGGAGGGGTTCCAAGTGGGTAGTCATGTGGCCCCTCATTCTAGAGTCACTTTCATAGGTAAGCAGGGCACAGGAATTGCTAAATTATTTAGTGGCCACCTATCATGAGTGGCTGTGTGAAGTTAAGATGACCAATTGGAATTCAGGCCCTCTAACCAAGTTCTTTCACTTGTAGGGTTTAGAGGAAACTGAGATCTTAGGGGAAAAAAACCTGGTTATTTTGCATTATAATTTCTTCACAACTGAGGAACTTAGTAGGGAGTGGCTGCATCTCCCTTTAGAAGGGCTTCATTCATTCCATGTTGCCTGAGGAAGTTCATTATTGGTCCAGAGTCCTAGTTCTCTGTTATTTAAATTCTCATCAGTATGGCTTATTACCCAGCTCTGTTGCCGCCGGCCCTTCCAGCTAGCTGCCACATTCATAAGCTAAGTAAACCATCCCCCCCCCAAATATCCCTAACTGTCATATAGGGAAAATGGGAAAAGATCAAATATAGCTACTTCCTGCTGAAATCAGTTCACGTAGAGGAGACAAGATGGCCGTCAGGAATTTTCTCCAAAGAGCTAATCTAAGAGGCTTTTCATAGGTGCCTTGTTGGGGTTCAGCAGTTACAGGGTGTCCTCAGAGGTCGATGTAGTAAACCCCTGTAAAAGGAGTTTGGCGCATTCATCATTGGCTCCACCTGCGTAACAATTTGGACCCTTTTTTTTTTTTTTTTTTTTTTTTTTGACAGCCATTAGGCAAGAAGAAACAGATGTTACCAAGAGATTAACAAAAGGCATAATGGGGTGAATAGGGGAAAGAGCTGAGTCCAGACACTGTCCTTAAGGGATTATAGTAGAGATTGTAACCAGCTGGGTTCTAGACCTGCCTGCTCATGAACATTATCTATAATTCTGATATTTTCTTTTATTGTTCTAAGCTCTTCCTCCACCTGATGTGAATTATTTACCCAAAGACAACAGGTTTCATTTATTAGTGCACAAGTCTCTTCAGTTTCAGGTGTAAGAAGATTAAGAGCTCTGTGGTTTTGAAGATCAGTTTCAGCTAAAGAATTTAAAGATTCTTGCTGAGCTTCTGTGGCTTCCAATCTCCAGCCTTATATAGTGAGGTTTAGGACTGATCTTTCTAATAGGGGAATGCCTGCAAACCAAAAGAATCCCCTGGCAATCACATGTCCCATACCTGGTCTCTATAACAGGGTTATCATGTGCATGTCTAACCCAATCTCATTTTTCTAATCCATTGTAAGAGGACATATTACTTAAAAATTGTTTTTCATTAGTACATGTTTGTAGTACATAATGATTGTATTCATCGTAGGCAATTTGTGCATGTACATAACACATCTCAATTGTGTTTTTCCCTATCCATCCCCCATTTTTTGCCAGCATCACATTCATTTATCTCCGAAGTCCTTATAAAGTTGATTATCATACATATAGATTAACAGACAGTCCGGTCCCCCTTCTGTCTCTCTTAGGCAGAAGCATTCTTTCTCCCGATAAATTTTTCCTACTCTTAACCTCTATTGTCCCTAGAATTCATTCTTCAGTTTTAGAGAACACAAACTCACATTTCAGATATCTAGTAGGTTTGGGAGTTACATCTCTTCCCCTATATCATTTTGGAGGTCTTCCCATGAGATTACTAGTCCAAGGTGCTTCGCTTTTCTGTGGCTGCTGGATTTCAAGACAAAGCTTCCTACTAAAGGATAGCAAATAAGAGTTTTCTTTATGTCGTTTAATGTCTTGGGATCAGATGGAGGTGTTTGACTGAAAGACTATTCCATACTAAGATGGACATAAAAACAAACCAATTGGGACCCTGGAAGAGCTATTCCCAGAACATATACAGAGAAAGTGAAACCAAATGAGTCAAGAGATGAAAGACGATAAATGGCCCCAGAAGCCAGATATTGTGGCACACACCTGTAATCCCATCATTTGAGAGGCTGATCCAGGAGGATCGCCGTGAGTATCCAGAACAGAAGAAAAGAAGAGATAAACTTCAAGTGGACCTCTAGGCGTCTTACTGGCTGAAAATAAAAAAATTAAAAAACACAGAGGCCCCAGCACCTGGAAGGAAGCTCCCCACCTCCATCCCAGGCTCCTAAGGCAGAGAAGCTCAGCCGGTCCCAGCACCCAGAAGGAAGCTCCCCGCCTCCATCCCAGGCTCCTAGGGCAGAGAAGGTGAGCCGCATGGGCACCAGGAGCACCCCCCCGCCCATTGTAGAAATGAGAAGACACATAAACAAGCCTCAAAAACAGACTTCCAGATCACCTACAGCAAACCCAAAGGAAAAGAGATGGAACAGTCTGATACTCAACCACCTGGACTCTCTGAACTGGCAACAAAAGAGGATCTGGGAAAAATGAAATCAGAAATAATTACTCAGATGACAGCAAAGATTTTGCTCATGATGCAAGACATGATTAATAAATCTAGAGAGGACAAATAAAAAAATAGAGGATCTGAGGAACATGATGGAATCCCAACATAGGAAACAAATGGAATCCATAAAACAGATACAAACAGATTTCCAAGAGATTAAAAACTCCATTGAAAGTCTGTGCAGCAGAATGAACCAATGTGAAGATAGAATTTCACATATAGAAGATAAGATTGCAATTAGTGAGGAGGAAAAGAAAAATTGCTTTAAAATTGTAAGGGACCATGAGAAATCAATCCAGCAGCTGCTAGAGGATGCAAAGAAGAATAACATAAGACTGATTGGAGTCAATGAAGAAAGAGGAGAGAGTGCAGATGACATAAAAAAGCTCTTCACAGAAGTGATGGCAGAAAGCTTCGCAAGCAGGGGAAAAGAACTTGACATACAGATAAGTGAGGCATATAGAACTCCAGCCAGCCTTAATCAAAAAAAAATCTACACATAGGCATATAATAATTAGGATTCCAGAAATCCAACAGAAGAACAAAATTCTACAAGCAGTGAGAGAAAAGAAACAAATCACATACAAAGGAAAGCCCATCAGAATCACAGCAGACTTCTCAATGCAAACACTCAAGGCAAGAAGAGCTTGGAGTGATATATTTCAAGCCCTAAAGGAAAATAGCCTCCAACCCAGATTGATGTACCCTGCAAAACTATCTTTCAAAATGGATGGAGAAATAAGATACTTTCATGATGAAGAGCACCTCAGGAACTTCATGAATACCAAACCGGCACTCCAAAAAATTTTAAACAATACCCTAGGAAAAGACCATGAGGATCACAACCCCAGGAAACCCAGCAGAATGAATCCATTGGGCCTGACAAATTAAACGGAAAGGGGGAGAATCCAACAAAATGAAAAAGTCATGACAAGGCTTTTAAAACGTTTAACTTCATCTCCCTAATGAGTGTATAATTCAATCTTATTATTGTACTGATTAGTATTTTTCTGATTCTAGAGTTGCACACCATTCCTTGTGCTATACTGGCTATTTATCATCTTCTTACGTCTACATTTTAATTCGGTTGTCTATTAATGAGCTCTAAGAATTCTTTATATGTTCTGGTCATAGGTTATATGCATTGTAAATATGGTCTGTTTAAGGATTACTTTTCATTTTAATGATGTCATTTAAAGTTCTAAATTTTGATGGAATCCCATTTATCAATTTTTTTCTTTTATACATCATGTCTTTTGTATCCTAGGTAGTTCTTGCCTACCCTGAATTCATAAATATTTTCCCTTATAATTTCTTCTTGAAGTTTTATACTTTTAGGCTTTCTTATTTAGGTTCATAGATCCCTTCAAGTTATTTTCATGTATGGAAAAAAAGGGTTGAGGTTAATTTTTATATACGGATACCAGGTGTTTTAGTGCCGTTTGCTGAAGACACTATCTCTTCCTCAGCTCTTGAATCAAGTTTATATTCTATAAAATGCTAATGTTACATAATCTTTCAAAACTCAATGGACCATATATGTGTGGTTCTATTTCTAGATTCTCTGTTTTATTCCAATGATCTATATGTCTTTCCTTACACCAACACTGCCTTGATTACTGTAGCTTTAGAAGAAGTCTTAAAATTGGGTGCTAAACATCTTCCAACACTGTTTTTGTTTTTGTTTTTGGCTTTTCTGGGTCCTTTGTACTCCTGTATAACTTTAAAATTTCAATATCCAATTCTTCATTTATAGCAAGTATACACAGACCTGAATTTTTTATATGTACCTTGTGTTTTCTAATCCTGCTAAATTGAAGTACAAGTTCTAGGGGCTCCTAGAGATTTCTTAGTATTTTCCCTGTAGATGATCATTTCATCTACATATAAAGATTTTGCTTCTGCTGTGCCAATCCTATCATAGTTGCGTCATTTTATTGCCAGACTATTTTGGTGGGGCCTAGGTTTCAAAGTTTAATGGACAGATAAAGAGTAAGCATATGTGCCCTTGTTCCCCACCTTAAGGAGAAAGCATTGTATCTTCTCCATTCATATAAGGTGTTCTTGCTGGAAGTATGGAGTACATGTCTTTAATCTGTTGAGAAGTTTCTGTTCTACTTCTAGTCTCCTGATAGCTTTTACCATGAACTACCATGTAGAATTTAGTCCAATACTTTTTCTCCAGCTAGTGACAGGATCATATGGCTTTTTCCTTTCCTCTTAAAATGATGACTTTTGGGGGTGGACCTTCCAATGCTGAACCAACACTGCCATCCCTATAACAACCACTTTCTACATCCTGCCAGATCTGACTTCTAATAGTTTGTTTTGTTAAACAAATTTCTATCTATGTTCATACTTCTTTCTTCTATTGTCTTTATCCAGTTTTAGGATTAGCACAATGTTGAGTTCCTAAAATGAGGGGAGAAGGGTTCCTTGTTTTTTCTGCTTTAATTGTTTGATATAATTTATCAGTTAAAATGTTTATGAGCCTGCTGTTGTCATATAGGTAGGTTTTCAAGCTAGGAATATACTTTCTTTAATAGGTGCTATTCAAATTTTATATTTCCTCCATAGTTAGTTTTATTAATTTGTCTTCCAAGGTACTTCTTAGAAGTTGTCAAATTTATTTCAAAAACAATTTTTGTAATATGCTTTGTATATCTGTTTAAATTCTGTAAAATCTGTGGTAATGTCTCCTAGATCTTAATATTGTAATTTAAAAAATGTATAACATATTGTGTAACAGGAAGAAAAGGTCTAAAAGAGCAGGGGAATTGTGAGGGGTAGGGGAAGGGAAAAAAGGGAAAGGAAAAAATATGAGAAAAGGAAAAAAATGGAAACAACGTCTTTGCAAATAGGGAAGCGTGGAGGGGGTGAAGGGTGGGCAGGGGAAGGGGAAAAAGAAAAGAACCAAGAGACTCATGTAATGGTACAAGATCCTAATGATGAATCTAACTGTATTTTATACCTAAAATGTACCAATAAACTTAATGGGGGAAAAAAACCCAGACAGGCTAATGGGCTACAAAAATCATGAAAGACAATTATAGTAAAATTAAGGTACACTATTAGGTACATTCTAGATTATAATAACTTTTTTGTCTTTGGTTGCATTGTCTGTCTTTCATTTCACACTTTATATATTGAGTTTTTCATATAAGAGAAACCATGTAATATTTAACCTTGTGTGTATGATTTACTTCACTTAACATTATGGTCTCAAGGTACATCCATTTTCCTACAAATGGCTCAAGTTTATGGCAGAATAATATTCCATTATGTATAAATACTACATTTTCATTATCCTTTCATCTGTTGATAGACATATAGGCTGCTTCCAAGATTTACTTACTATGAATTGTGCTCCTATAAATATGGATATACATATATCACTGTGGTGAGGTTTCCTCAGTTCTTTTGGGACAATACCTAGAAGATGAATTGCTGGGTCAAATAGAGTTTCTAATTCTACTTTTTTGAGGATTCTTCATACTGATTTCCATAGTGGCTGTACCAGTTTGCACTCCCCAGAATGAAGAAAGATTCCCTTTTCCTGCTGCAGCCTTGCCAGCATTTGTTATTGGTTGATTTCCTGATGGTAGCCATTTTTTCTGGAGTAAGGTGGCATCTCAGTGTTGTTTTACGTTGCATTTCTCAAATGGCCAGTACCACTGAACATTTTTTCGTATATTTATTGGCCATTTCTACTACTTCATCTGAGAAGTGTCTGTTCATTTCTGGTGCCAATTTTTGGACTGGGTCTTTAAATTTAAGGGGTCTATTTCTTTGAGTTCTTTATATATTCTAGATATTAGTCCTTTGAGGAATAGCTGGCAAAATTTCTTTTCCCATTTTATAGGTTGTCTCTTCACTCTGTTGGTTCTTTCTTTTGATGTGCAGAAGGTTTTTTAATTTGGTGTGATCCCATTTGTTAATTCTTGGTATTATTCCTTGTGCTACCAGGGTACTGTTCAGAAAGTCTTTGCCTACACTTGTGTCTTAAAGTGTTTTACTTATTTTGTCTTCCACCGGATTCAGTATTTTTGTCTTAATATTTAGATCTTTGATTCATTTTGATTTTAGTTTAGTGCATGGTGAGAGATATGGGTCTTTGGCATGTAGATAGCCAATTTTCCCAGCACCATTTGTTAAAGAGGCTATCTTTACACCAGTAAAAGGATTTAGCCCCTTTGCCAAAGATAACGTAGCCAAGTGTGCCTGGAGTTGTTTCTGCATCCTCTATTGTGTTCCATCGATCTGTAAGTCTGTTTTTTCTCTTTTTTTGTCAGTACCATGCTGTTTTTATCACTGTAGCTTTGTAATATAACCTAAAGTCTGAGATTAAGAGGGTATATTAGATATGTCTCTTTTATGCTGTGATAGAAGAGATGATTCCAAGAAGGGCCCTAGGTTGAAGACCTGGCTTGAAAAAGTCGTCTGATCTGGACTTACACCTTAGTCTTTGAAATAGCTGCTGCCACCATACAGGCTCCTCTCTGTTTGTAGGATAGCACTAAATATAAGTCTGTTCCACATAAGAAATAGAATCCAGTTTCCTTAAAGGAAGGGCCCCCAAGTGTCATCAGGGGATAGAATGTTCCACTTACTGTTGCTTTTTTGGGACCCTCTTTATTAGAACAATCACTAGCAGAGTGCTCCTTTGACAATTCCAATTGTCCACTATGGTTTTTTTTTTGAGGTACCAGGGATGGAACTCAGGACCTTGAACTTGCCAGGTGGGCATGGAGCCACTGAGCTACATCCCTGGCCCAAATTGTCCACTATGTAAATACAGTGGACCCTTGACTTATAAACTCAATCCATTCCTGAGGGCTAGTTGTAACTGAAGTTGGTCGTAAGTCAATAAGCTGAGATCTGGATGTTTACCTGGGTACACACTATAGATAACAAGAGGCAGATGGATCTTACATTAACCTATTAACCCAAGTTGTTTTTAGTCAGGCCGCTTGTAACTTGAGGGTCCACTGTACTCCCATGGGACAGAGCTGTTAAAAGTATGATGTTTGCAAGCAAAATTGTTGGGGTTGTACAAGCACATTGAGCTCCAGTAGAGCTTTGAAAGTTTGAAAGAATGTTTCCTGGACAAGAGGTATGGACAACTCATTTCAAATACGATGAGTTATGGCAATCCCCATATGCCAGCATAAAGAGAAGGAAATATTGAAGGACCTCTCAAGTGTATGAGAGGTATCTAAGCAATTAGTTAACCCCCAGCAATGGGAGGGGGGTTAGGTCCCTGAACTCCTATTGGATTTTTAAGAACCAGTGTTGTGATACATTAGGGCCCAATTCTGAGTGCTCCCAGACAGCTCTTCCAAGAAAGGTCCTGTTTTCTTTCTGGTACAGACAGGTGCTGTTTTGAAATATAAGATAATGTTATAGAACTTAAGAAATAACCATCCTGCTCAAGAGAATCCTTTATGTGATTGAATGCAGAGAGAAGCATTTCCCCACAAGTCAACCATTTGTCCCACCCTGATTTTTGTGTTTTCTCCTGAGGAAGCCCTGCATGGGTTTTCTATCATCCTATTTAAGGATAAAAATTGATGGCAGGATCCATTCACAGTAGCAGTCTATTTAATCGACAGAGGCAAAGCTACTAAAGGGATTGCTGGGTCAGTTCTCCCTTGTGGGGATATCCAGCAATTGGAATAATTTCCTCACTGTGTGATGAAAGAAATGGCTGGTGTGAGGGGCTATTGATAGGCACTAGATTGGGTGGACAGTGTGAGGAGAAAAAGGGATAGGAGTATAAGAGAGAAGACACTGCCTCTTGTAATTAGGGATCCCTTAGTTTCTGAAATAATTTTACTCCTTTGGGAGAAGGCACACTGAACTACATAAAAGGAGGAATAAGACTAAAATTTCTAAGACTAGGTAGAACAGGGTTGAGATAAAGCACTTTATCTATTATCACTTATTTCCTGAGGGTCTGGTGATGTTTTCTTGAAGAGAAATTTTAGGCCCTCCAAGGGTTTACAGGAATTTTGATGTGTCTCCTCAGTTTCCAGTGGTTCATCTGAATTCTATGGTTTAAGTCAGGAGTATTGTATCCAGAACTCAATTCTGGCTACCTTGACAGCTGATGGAATAGATGTGATCACCGCATGTGGTCCTTTCCATGTAGGTTCTTGGGAGGGATTGAGCCTTCAGCAGCACCAAGTCTCCTGGCTAGAACAGAGAAGGCCCAGCCTGGTCTCTGTATGGCATTCCTTAAACAATTGTTGGACAGCCGGGGATTTAGCTCAGTGGTTTCGCTGCCTGCTGTGCAAGCACAAGGACCTCAGTTTGATCCCCAGTACCAAAAAAAAAAAAATTATTGGACAATTGGCTGAAACTTGGCTAGAGCTGTAATGTCTGTAATTTGGGTGACGGTTTCCTGATCAACCAGGAAGTCATTGGTGAGGCACACTCGCCCACAGAGCATTTCAAAAGGACTTAGTCCTAGTGTCTGGAGTGAGTTTTTTATTTGTGTCAGGGCTAAAGGAAGTAAAGTGGGCCAGGGGAGATGAATTTCCTGGATGAGATTTCTGAGGTGTCTCGTTAAGATCTCATTCATCTTTTCAACTGATGGATTGTGGACTCCAGGCATGATGGAGATGGTACTGAATTCCCAGGTCTTGGGAGATTCCCTGTGTAACAGCAGCCTTAAAGAAGTGAGTATTATCACTCTGGAGGCTCCTGGGGAGTCCAAACCTGAGAATAATCTCTGAGGATAAGGTCCTTATCACCTCTGAAGCTTTTTCGAACCTGAAAGGAAAAGCTTTCATCCAATTAGTGAAAGTATCTACCCATACTAAGAGATACCTAATTCCCTTACTTTTGGGTATGTAAGTGAAATATATTTGCCAGTCATTCCCTGGATATCCCCCACTTTTTGGCTCTCAGGGGGTGTGATCCTTCTATTGGAAAGGTTGTTTTGTGACATACTTCACAGGCTTGATGAGCCTGTACAACTTGTTGAGCCATATGGAGGAGTCTCTTACCCATAAATAATCTCTGAACCATTTGGTCAGTATATTTCTTTTCTAAGTGGAAAACTTGTTGAAGAGTTTAATGATTTTTCATTGGCTGGTTGCAGGTATAAGTAGCTCTTCACCCTCCATCTGAAACCACCCAGAAGGGAGGAGTTGGTATCCCTTTGATAGGGCCCATTCTGTTTTAGCTCTGGTATAATTAGGCTTGGTATCTCCCAAGGGGTTTCCCAAAATAAGGTCTCCTGGGTGACTGCTGGACAAAAAGGCTCTCAAGCTACTGCCTTGGCCACTAGATCAGCCTGTCAGTTTCTCTGTGCAACCTCATCTCTTCCCTTTTGGTGCCCTCTGTAATGTATAACTTCCATCTCAGGTGAGAGATAATTTCTACCTCAGCCGAGAGATAGAAGATAAAGAGGTGATCAGTTTCCCTGTGTTAATAGAGGATCCATTTGCTGTCAAAAATTCTCTTTCCTTCCAGACAATGGCATGAGCATATATATAGCAGCAAGAAAGGATATTTTGAATCAGTGTAAATACAGTGGTACCTTGGTTCATGAATGCTTTTGTTTGTGAACAGTTTGGCTCACAAACAGAAGCATTTGGAAAATTTTTGTTTTTGTTTGTGAATTCTGCATTAGGTGATGAACACGACCATAGTCATCTTTCCCACATGAACACAAACATGACCATCTTTTCCAGAATCATGGAATGAATTAAATTCATGAACTGAGGTACAAGTGTATTAACCCTTTTGTCTTTACTGAGCTCTAGTGCTGTAGTAACAGCTGTAAGCTCTGCCAGCTAGGCACTAGTTCAGGAGTCAGAGGGGAATTTTCAAGGGTGCTCTATAAAGTTACCACAGCATATCCTGCCTCTTGTAATTCATTTTCTACATATGAGCTTACATCACAGAAAAGAAGCATGTCAGGTTTGGCTATATGGGTATCTTGGAGCTCTTCCCTAGCTGCGTAGGTGTGGAGGACTACCTGTTTACAGTCATGGTCCAAGGCCTCATCTCCTTCTGGAAGAAAGGTGGCAGAATTTAAAGAAAGATAGGTCTTTAGTTGGACAGCTGACTCTTTCAAAAGGAGTGCCTGATATTTAAGAAGGTGGTTATCAGAAAGCCATAAGCTCCCTTTGGAAGGAGAAATCTGGCCATATTATGAGATGTAAAAACAGACCCTTTTTCTGAAGTTAGTTTAAAGACTTCTGGAACCAGAAAGGCCACTGCTCAAAGGCAGGCTGGCCAGCTCTCCGCTGCTATACTCTGTTCTTGGCTCAAATATCCTACTGATTGTTTGTTGGACATTCCATTAATCTCAGAGACATATAAGTTAAAGCATATAAGACATAAGTTAAAGCAGTGTCCTACAGGGAGGTTTCATGCAGGAGCATGTAGATGTTCTCTGAGTTTTTGAAAAACCTGTGAGAGCTTGATTCCCAACTTAAATGAGTATTAGACTTTTGAGTCTTTTTAATTGACTGATAAAGGGGCCTTGCTATCTCACCATAACCTGGAATCCATAGGTGACAAAAGCCAGTGATGCCTAAGCATCCCCTAAGTTGTTTTAAGGTCCTCAGGAAGGGAAAGGAAACAATTGGTCTAATATATTCTTCCCCTAGCCTTCAGGTTCCCTTGGAGAGGACTAGACCAAGGTATTTTACAGGGGGACTACAAAGTTGGACCTTAGCTGGAGAAACTTTGTATCCCTTCTCAGCTAAAAAGTTTAATAGGGCTTTGGGTGCCTTGGTCTGAGAGTTCCTCAGAAGGGGTCCATAAAAGAATATCATCCACATAGTCTTAAGACTAGTAGGTCGAATCTCAAGAGAGAGCTTCTCCAAATAGGTGAGGACTGTCTCTAATTTCCTGGGGGCAGGGAATTAACTGAGTAGCTTGATCAGAGGGATCTTCAAATGCAAAAAAAAAATTGCGAATCAGGGTGGAGGGGAATATAAAAATGGCATCTTTCAAATCGAAAACTATAAACCACCCAGCATCCTCAGGAATCTAGCATAAGAGTGTACAGGTTAGGCACTACAGGGTGTGAAGGCACTACTGCCTCATTTATTAGTCAGAAGCCTTAAACTAGTCTCCACTCTCCATTGGGTTTTTGAATGCCCAAAATAGGAGTGTTTCAAAGGCTGTTAGAAGGTCTGAAGAGGCCTTGGGCCTTTAAGTTGTTGATTACAGGCAGTAATTTCTTTTTAGCCTCTGGCCTCAATGAATATTGTTTTTGGTAAAGGAAAGAGGTCCAGTCTTTTAAGTTAATGAGTACAAGCCTGAGTGCTTGTTCTCTTGTTCCCTGAGCTTCCCAGAATTCTGGATTAACCTCTTTTTCCATTAAGCGAAGGCAAAAGTGCTGATTTGGGATGCATATAAATGGTGGTGTTTAGGCAGGATAGAGTATCTCATTTTACTGGAGAGGTTGGGCTTTCTGGCATAATCAGAAAGGCATGAGAAAATAAATCATCCCAACTACAGCAAAGGGGCTGTGAGAAATATTTGACTACAGATTTTCCACTTATACCTCTGACAATCATACTGAGAAGGCCAGTCCAGGACTGGAGACGAGAACAGAAATAGCAGCTCCCATATCCAGGAGGAAGTTAATTTCTCTCCCCTCTATAGTTAAAATCACCTGGAACTCCTGAGCACTGATGACAGTCTGATTTATGGGAGCTTGTAAAGGGTGCCCTGGGCCCCTTCATTCTTCTTGTTGGACCAACTGAAAGGCTGGCTTTCCCAGAGACCTTTGCCTTTGGCAGCAATCCTGCTTCCAGTGGTTCCCCTTACAGATGGGGCAGGAGGAAAATGACTCTTTGGCCTTCTGGTGGCAGTGACCCTGACCACATTCCCAGTTTCTACAGTTACAGCAAGCATATGAATCACCATTAGGGCCCTGGGAATTTGATCCCCCCGCCAGAGGGCTGCCACTAGTGCACCTCCTTTTCTCTGATCTCACTTTTCCTTGGCCTCCTCTCAGTCTCAGTTGTAAAAGACCTCAGTGGCTAGTTTGAATAAAGAATCTAAAGAGCTATCAAAGCCAAATACATTCTTCTACAGTTTTCTCATGTCCAGGGCAGATTTGGTGTGAAATTTATTCTTAAGCATTATTTACCCCTCTATGGAGACTGGAGATAGAAGAATAAATTTAGTTAAAGTGTCCTGGACCCTTTGTAAAATGGCAGAGGGATTCTCTTCACTGCCCTGTTACATGATTGGTAACTTGGAATAATAAGAGGTTTAGAATGAGTCCTTTACAATCCTTCTAGATATATCTAGAAATATCTACATGCCTTCTCATCCTCACTATCATTGTTACCAGGCACCCAGCTTCTAAAAGTAGCTCGCCAACTAAATGTTCCCGTGTTTTGGGTTGCTCGTTTGTCCCTCTGGAATTAGATTCCAAGTTCTACTCATCTCAATTAAAGAATTGAACAAAATGAGCAAAAAGCAGTGGCCAAGTTTATCTGAGAAAGTAAAAGTGAACAGTGCAGAAGAAACTGGCTGTGTAGAGCAAGCTTGGGCCAAGTAAAGAGAAAAAGGGTAAAAGCAAAAAGTACACACTGCCTCTGGGAAACACAATGTGGACTATTGTGGAAAATTACAATAGCAAGCTCTTCGTGGGATCTGTGTGTCCTTTGTATTGTCCAAATCTCAAGGAAACCTGCGAGAACGTCTACATATGAGTCCTGAGAGGCGGTGCTGGGATCCCATGTCTCAGGCTGACATCAGGTCTAGGCCATCCTATTGAAAACCTGCTCGAATTCTCGTAAGAAATCCACATGCAGGGCTTTGGGAACTGTTCTGCACATGTGTCCACTATCTTGTAATTAATGGGTCACCCCTACTACCCTAGACAGCTTTGCTACACCCTAATCTCCTATCTCGTGATCAGGGTCCCAGTCAGGATCACCTCTTGGGATGGCTTGACTCCCTATTGGAATTGGCCTTTCCTCTGGCTGTAGTTCCTCAGGCCTTCTATAATTAATCATGTGTAATTCATCTCCAGAGACTTCATCAAAAGATTGAGCTAACCTTTGTAATATCTTTATATACTTAATCAGGATCATCAGAAAACCTTCCAAAACCCTGTTTGATCTGTCTTAAATTTGTCAAAGAAAAGGAAGGACACATGGACTCAGAGAACACCATATTCTCTCCTATTCACCTCCTGAAGAGGGTATAGTTCCCTTGCAGATGCTAGTTTGGCTTTTTCAGCAGCTTGGGTTCTGTGGATGGACTAGAAGGGTTAGATGGAGCTGCCTGAGTCTCACCAGGGCCTCATGAACCCACAAATGACCTGGGCACCAGCCTGCATTGCCAGAGCAGCTTGGGGTTGTCTCTTAAAGCAGAAAATATCTAGACATAGGGAACTTCTGACCATTTTCCCTCTCTCTTACAAAACTGATCTAATTGAAGGGTGGTTTCATAATTTGCACTTCCCTGAGGCAACCATTTCTGAGTTCTCAGGTCATAGCCAGGTCAAGCTTTTGTGCAGAAAATACTAGGTGATCTTTCTGTAAACTCTTAAGGGTCAAATGATTTCCAGTGACTTAATATACACTCCAAAAACATGCAAGAAGCTGCCAAGTTCATGTTTCCCATTTTGAAAAACAAGCAGAGAAAGGCACCCCTTTCACCTGCCTGTTTGAGCCAGTAGCTTGGGTAGCCACTGGTGTTATCCAAAGGAAGTGGCCTGGGGCCAGAATACCATTCTTACCGCCCGTATATGCACCTTTCCTGGCAGTCTTTTGGTTCATACTAACTGCAGTGGAACTTCTGGCCCTCATTTAGCATTTGTTGACCTGGCATCATGCCCCAGAGAGAAATCATGGCAAGAGAAAGGCAGTTCATGGTTCCCTTAATGTACATTCTGACTAAAGTCCCCATCCACCCTTTTGGATCTCTAAAACACTGTTTTCAGATCTGATAATGTTTGTTGAGGTAGCCCTACCTTAAAAACCTATTAGTCCACCCTGCCCTAGTAGTATTCCTCAAAGGTAAGGGGAGGCTAGGAGTGGAGATATACTCTAGTTTCCAGCACCACCCTAAGGGCAGGAAGACATACAAATTGGGACTAAAAAACCTTTTAAGGGTGAGTGTCTCTGATCTTTAGTCAAAAACATACCTTCAAAAGAGGAAAGAAATAAAATGGCAGGAAAAAGTTGGAGTTAATAGTCTTTAACGTAGCAATGAAAGAGGTTATTTCCTCATTATGCCTGAGTGAGTTAATGGAACAATTTACCCAAGAGTTCTCATTCTCTGTCCCAAAAGACCCAGAGTGAAAGCTTCAAGAGCTAAAAGTACTCCCTCACCAGAGGAGGATCAAACCAGAAAGGAAACAGACAAAGCAGGATTGACATTCCCTTCCATGAGTATGAAAGGAGGATCAGGCCAGACTGCCCGAGTGAAACCTGTCCTTCCAGTTAAACCTGTCTTCCAGAGAACAGCAGCTGTGGTAGTTCCCTTTACATTACTGAAGAAGTCCTGTGATTTTATATGAAGCATATTGTTCTCCACATCTACTCTACCACCATGAAAATGACAGAGGAGACATAAGTCTATCCAGTGAAAAAACAGCACAAATCTTTGTCTCCTAAATGGAATCATTGTTAATAAGAACAAGTTGCAAAAAGAAAAGGACAATAAAAACTCCCCATTTGGGACTTACCTCCTATTAATCTCAGTTCTCAGATGAAATCCCCCAGATATTACCATATGTACCAAGCTCATGGTTCAACAAACATCAAGGAATGAAGTCACAAACCAAAGGAGGTTAGAAGAGGTTTTTTTTCTTAAATTCTTTTATTGGTACATTTTAGGTATACAATATGTTTACATTTATCATTGGGCATTTGTACCTCTACATGATGTATCTTGGTTCTTATTTTTTCCCTGTTCCCTGTCCTTCCTTCACCACCTCCACCCTTCCCTATTTACAAAGACTTTGTTTCCATTTTTTCCTTTCCTCATAATTTTTCCTTTCCCTTTTTTCCTTTCCCCTTCCCCTCCCACTTCCCCTACCCCTTTGGAACTTTTCTTCCTATTTCAAATTATCAATTATTTGTTTTAATCATTTTAATCCTTATTTATACTTTCAGTTTCTCACACCAGAGAAACTATTCTAGAAGAATTTTTATTGGGGAAAAAAAACCCAACTCCTGCATTTACAGGAGGGGTCCCGAGCAGGTAGTCACATAGGTCCCCCCCCCCATCTAGAGTCACTTATAGGTAAGTAGGACATAGGAATTAATTGTTTGACAGCCACCTATCATGGGTGGCTGTGTGAAGCTAAAATGGAACTCAGGCTCTCTAACCCAATTCTTTTATGTGTAGTGTTTTGGGAAATGGCAATCTTAGAAAAAACTGGTTATTTTGCATTATACTTTCCTCAGAACTTAGGAACTTAGTATTCACTCAGGTGTCTACATCTCCCTTTAGGAGGGAGTGGGCTGCATCCCATATTGCCTGAAGAAGTTCACTTGTGCTCCAAATTCCTGGTTCATTATCTATTTTTATTTAAATTCCTAGCAATATAGCTGATTACCCACCTCTGTCTCAGGCCCGTCTTCTAGCTTGCTGCGTCACTCATAAGCGAACTAAATAAACGGTTTTCTATATTATCTTGAGTAGAAATGGTAAGGGTGATAGGATTTCGGTCTTGTAAATTTTGTTGACTTGTTTTATGACCTAACATATTATCTGTACTATAAAATGTTCCATGTACCTTTCCCTCTTACTATGACATCCTCATCTTGTTCCTGATCTTAGAGGAAAAGCACATTTCTACAAATTGACTATGATGTTGTTTTGAGCTTGTCATAAATGGCCCCTATTGTGTTAAGGAACAGTCTTTATCAAATTTGTTTAGATTTTCATCTTGAAAGGATGTTGAATTTTGTCAAATGCATTTCCTGCATCTGTTGGGTAATCGTACACTTTTTTCCTTTGGTTGATGTGTAGTATCATTGTTTTAAAATTACATATATTTAACCATCTTTGCATCCCAACAACAAATCCCACTTTATTTTGGTAAATGATCCTTTTAATGTGCTGTTGAATTCAGTTTGCTGGTATGTTGTGAGGATTTTTCCATTTGTGTTCATGAGGAACATAGGCCTGAAATTTTCTTTTAATCTCCTTGTCTAACTTGGGCATCAGGGTGATACTGGCTTCATAAAATGATTTGAGAGGTGTTCTCTCTTCAGATTTTTGGATGGGATTGAAGATTGGTATTACTTCTTTGTTACGTGTTTGTTGAACTCATCTATGAAGCCATCTTTTCTTGGAATTTTCTCTGATGGGAGACTTTACCTTACTGATTTAATCTCCTTTCTTATTGGTCTGTTCAGATTTCCTATTTCTTCATGATTCAATCATCGTGGATTTCATATTTCTAGGAACTTATCCATTTCCTCTAGGTTATCCAGTGATGGAATATAATTATTCATAATAGCCTCTTATGGTGATAGAGGCTATATGATTTATGGACCTCCAAAATAATATACAGGAAATACTATTACTCCCAACCTGTTAAATGTCTGAAATGCAAATTTGTGTTCTTTAAAATTGAAGAATGAATTTTAGGAACAATGGAGGTTAAGAGTAGAAAGAATTTATTGAGAGAAAGATAGTTTCTGCCTAAGAGAGACTGAAGTGGGACTTGGAGAAGGGGTTTCCTGCCAACCTCACCTCTCAAGGGTGTTTAATTGAGCAAAGCTAGGAGGTGAGGTGGGTTCAAGGTGGGACAAAACTATAATCAACTAATAAGATAACAAGTATAGCCACTTAGGTAATATTGATCCAATGGGAAATCACAAAGTGGGTATGAGGTGGGACAAAACTGTGGTCAGCCAATGAGATTACAACAAGTATAGTCACTTACATAATTTTGATTAAATGGGGATCAAATGGGGAAACAAGTTGCATAGCAAGGGTACATGGACTATACAAGGATTTTCCAGGAAGGAATGAGCTAGGGAGGTTTTGATTCCCACCCAAGGTGATTGATGCCTATTTAGAGTATCAGTCACTGCTGTTCAACCCTAAGGGAAGTATGTGGGTGTAGTAGTTCCTCTTTTGCTTCAGTAAATGTGCCTCTAGCTACAATTGTCTTCTGAGCTGAGGGCCCAGCCCTGCCTAACTGCCTTATATTTTCTAACTTAGCTGTCTACAATATTGGTACCTCTTTGAGAACAGTTGTTATGACTCTTCTTTCATTTCTGATTTTACTTAAGTTGTTTCTCTTTTTTTCTTAGTTTTGATAAGGGTTGATTTTTTTTTCCAACAAACTAATTCTCAGTTATGTTGATCTTTTCTATTTTCTTTCCTGGTATCTGTTTTATTTCTACTTTGGCCTTTATTTCTCTCCTTTCGCAAAAATTAGGCTTAGTTTGCTATTTTTCTAGTCCTTGAGGTATAACTCTTACACTGTTTGAGAACTTTCTCAATTTTTATGTGGATATATTTTACTATAAACTTCCCTCTTGAACTGCTTTTGTTTTATACCATTAGTTTTAATATTTTGTATCTCCATTTTCATTTCTCAAGACATTTTAAAATTTCCGTTTTATTTATTACTTTGACTTATTGGTTGTTCAAGACTATGTTGTTTAATGTTCACATATTTGTGAATTTTCCAAGGCTGTTTATATTATTGACTTCTTGTTTCATGTTGTAAAAAATAGTTTTAGTTAAGTTATGAATAAGGCAGCTCACTAAAGGAAGGGCCTGAGATAGAGTTGGATGATCAGCCATATTGATAATAATTAAAATAAGAATAGACAGTGAACTTGGACTTTGGACCAAGAATGAACTTCCTTAGGCAACATGAAATGTAGCCTCCCTACTAAAAGGAGTTCCTGTCATCCCGACTGAACAGAGAGTTTCAGCCCTCCCCTGCTAAGTTCCTCAGTTTTTAGGAACATAAAATGCAAAATAACCAGTGTTTTTTCTAAGATTTCAGTTTCCTGTAAACCCTGCATGTGAAAGAACTGGGTTAGAGGGCCTGAATTCCAGTTGGTCACTTTAACTTCATAGAGCCACCCATGATAGGTGGCCACTGAAAACCAATTCCTGTGTCCTGCTTACAGATAAAAGTGGCTCTAGATTGAAGGACAGCATGGCTACCCACTTGGGACCCCTCCTGGAAATCCAGGAGGTATTCTTGTTATTATTTCAATAAAAACTCTCCTAACCTCCTCCTTTGGTTTTCAACTTCACCCCTTCAAGTTTGTGGAACCATGAGCTTGGTTCATAGAATAACAGTATTATTGCTGTTGGAAGAGACATTTGATAGTGATATAGGAGAAATACTACTCCCAAGCAGCTAGATATCAGATATGCCATGTTCGTGTCCCTTGAAATTGAAGAATGAATTTTCAAAGGACAGTGGAGGTAAAGAGTAGGAAAGGTTTATTGAGAGAAAGCTCCTGAGTCCTGAATGGGTTACCACTGAGCCCCCTTTTCAGGGATAATTTATGCAGCAAAGTCACAATGTGGGTACAATGTGGGTCAAACTACAATCAACCTGTAGAATTATAAGTATAACTGCTTAGCTTACATTGATCCAGTAGGGAAGTGGGTCATATAAGAAGGTTACATGGAAAGAACAAAGGCATTTTTTGGAAAGGATGGGTCCAGATGCTCTGGTCACCTCCCTGGGTGATTGGTGCTTATCTGGACTTCCTGGACCAGGTGGTGCTAATCATAGTATAATTCTAAGATGCTGCATATCCTTTAGGGAGGCATGTAGGCCTGGCCATTGCATCTTTTATCTTGAAGCTTGTCCTTCTTCACAAGCCACAACTTCATTTTTCACTGACTTCCATGAGAGCCTAGTCCCTTTCTGACTGTATATTAATTTCTATCTAATTTAGCTGTCTAAAATAATAGGACTTCAATCCTCGTAAATTTGTTAAGACTTGTTTTATGACCTAACATGTTATAGTGGTAACTTGGTTCAGGAATTTAATTCGTTCCACCATTCTGGTCATGAACCAAATTATTCAAAAAAACCAAATCGAATTCCCCATAAGGTTCATTATAAATAAGGTTTATCCATTTTAACCCCTACTATCTTAGTTATTTTTTCATTGCTGAGACAAAATACTTGACACTTAAAGTTAAAGGAGGAAAGGTTTATTTCATCTCACAGTTTGAAGAGGTTTCAGTTCCTATTGGCTAGCCAAAGCAGGGTGGCATGGTAGAGGAGAAACAGATCATGCCAGGCATAAGGCAGTAAGCAGCAAAGTAGCAAAGCGGCAATTCACAACAGCAGCCCTCTTTCTGTCCCTTATATTCTATCCATGCTACCTGCCCTTAGCTCTCATACCCAGGGTGGGGCACCCTTAATCTTAGCACAACACCATAAATCAATCCCAGCATCACATCATTAATCCCAGCTTCACATACTCCAGATCCAGCCACCTCTGAAAAGCCCCACCTATGACTAAATGAGGCTTTAAGAGGACATCTAGACACATGCCATAACACCTACCAGTGTAGTTGCAAACCAGTTTTGATCATAAACTGAGTCAAATTTTCCCATAAAGTTCAATGTAAATAAGGTTAATCTGTTCTGAACCATATGTATTTTTTAACCACAAAAATGTGAAACAAGTACAGTATGATGTGAAGAGAGAGAACACTAACCTTGCTTGAGGCATCTTCTGATGTGGAGCACAGGAAGGTGGGTGGAGGGTTATTGTTTGGAGGGAGAGTCCCCCTCCATAAGGACATTGGGGAGATCTCCTTCAGGGGTTTCCTCTCTTTGTCTCTTACCTACAGGGTCAATTTTGATAAAAAAAATCTGTCTGTAATGTCACTAGTTTTTTCCTGTGCTGCGTAACCTCCTGGAAATGAGAGGCAACATTATCATTCAACAGATTCAACACTGTTTGTTACAGTTATGTTGGGGTGGTGCTTGTTAAAGAAATCCTGGTGCTCATTCCATTTTTCCATAATGAATTTTATCACATCACTGCTAACTTCCTCCCTGTCTTCCTCTTCCTCAGTGGAATGCTCTTCACCAAGCACCTTCTGCTGCTCACTCTGGAGTTCAGCAAGTTCTTCCATCATCACCTTGTCCTTATGGTCCTCAACAAGCTCTTCTATGTCTGCACCATCAATGTCCAGACCTATACTCTTGCCTATGGGCACAATCTCTTCCACAACCAGTGCATCAGACCCTTCAAAGACATGTTTAGTGACACATTCTGGCCACAGTTTCCTCCAGGCTGAGTTTAAGGTCCGGTACCTGACATCTTCCCAGGCTTTGTCAATGAGGTTGATGCATTAGAGGACATTGAAATGTTTCTTCCAGAACTCTTTCACAGTCAAGGACTTCTCTTCAGTGACATTAAAACACCTGGTGAAGAATGCCTGTGTGTACAGCTTCTTGAAGTTGCAGATCACTTGCTGGTCCATGGGCTGCAGAAGAGGTGTCCTGTTGGGAGATAGAAACTTGACCTTTATGAAATCATACTCAGCATCCATATCACCCACCAAAGCTGGAGGTATTGTCCATCAGAAGGCATCTTTTAGGCAGTTGGTTGTCAGAAAGATATTTCTTAACAGTGGGTGCGAACACCTTGTGGAGCCATTCCATAAAAAAATTGCCTTGTGACCCAAGCTTTCTCATTGGCCCTTCACACGACAGTCTGGCCTTGTTCACATTCTGTTCCTTGAATGTACAAGGGGTCTGGTAATGTTACACCAGTAGTGGCTTAATCTTTAGATAGGTGCTTACGTTCACATACAGCGAAAGGGTCAATTTGTCCTTCATGGACTTATGCCTCAGCAATGGCTTTTTCTCCTGCATGATACAGGTTCTGTTCAGCACCTTCTTCCAGAAAAGCCCTGTTTCATCACAGTTGAACACGGGTTGAACAACATATCCTTCTGCCTTCATGAATTCCATGAATATTTTCTTGTAGGCTTCTGCAGTGGCCTTGTCAGAACTGGAAGTCTCTCCATGTCTTATCACACTTCACTTGAGGAATTTATCAAACCACCCTCTACTTGCTTTAATTTCATCAATTGTTGTACTTCTGGAGGGGTTTTCTTGCAGTAAATCACGGTACAGTTTCCTGGCTTTTTCACAGATCATAGCTTCACTAATACTATCATCTGCCAGCTGTGTCTCGTTCAACCACACTAACAAAAGTTTTTCCATTTCTTCCAGCATTTGTGTCCTTTGCTTGGTTAACATTGTTACTCCTTTTGCCACATCAGCTCCTTTGATGGCATCTTTATTCTTCAAAATAGTTGAGATTGTCAACCTTTCTATCTTGTACTCTGAGGCCAGATCAGTCACACAAATACCATGCTCATGCTTTGCTATAATTTTCTTCTTCAATTCAGTGATTATTTTCTTAAAAACCTTCTACCATTCTTGCTCTGCACTTTCTTGTTACCTTCATTATTGCTCTACTCATTCTTGACACCTTCATTACCGCTCTGCACTTTCTTTTTTTTTTGGTAGCAGGGATCGAACTTGGGACCTTGTGCTTGCGAGGTAGTCTCCGGAACCACTGAGCTAAATCCCCGGCCTCTCTGCACTTTCATTTTAACAGAAGTGTTCATGAACTGAGGCATTACTGTGTGTGTACTAGAGAATGTCCCATATACATTGTCTTCTTACTATAAAATCTTCTGATATATGAAAGTAGGATATTTTCCATTTATTTACCTCTTCTTTAATCTTCATTTTTAAAATTCTTTTTATAAGAAATCTCCAGAAACTCAGAAGTGTAAAATAACATCTCTATATTATTTCAAGTCAGAAGTCTGGGCACAATCTAGCTCTTCTAGCTTCTCTTATTGGAGTCTCACAAGGCCAAAGTTGAGGTGTAGGTAGGTCTACATTCCATCCTGAAAATCCTGCAAAAGAATTTGCGTCTAATACCTTTCACATTTTGGTAAAATTTATTTCCTTCTCAAACTTTCTATGTGGCCCTTTCTATTGTAAAGCCATCAGTAGTGGCTTGAATCCCTCTTGTGTTTCAAATCTGCCTTTGCACTAGAAAGAAAAGATTCTGTCCTTTTAAGGGCTCATGCAATTACATTGGCTCTTTGCAAATAATCCAGCATAATCTCCTTACTGTAAGGCCAGTTGAACATTAAGATCATTATTTTAATACATCTGCAATGGCCCTTTTGTAATGTAACATACTATATTCACAGATGCAGTGCCAGGGCCTAAATATAGTAATAGGAGTAAAAAATCTACTTAGCACAATCTTGTGTCCTGAAAACTGGCTGAGCCACTTATTAGTTCTAATAGTATTTCAGTGGTTTCCATGGTGGTTTCTGTATACAAAATCATGTTGTTTGTGAATGAAGACAGTTTTGCTATTTATTTCCCAATCTGAATGCCTTTTATTTTTTACACTTGTCTAATTGCCCTGGGTATAACTTTCAAACAATGTTGAAAAACTGTGTTAGGAAACATACTTGTCTTATTCTCAATCTTAGAGGGTAAACATTTATTCTTCCTCCATAAAGTATAATGATCTGTAGGTTTTCCATACATGTCCTCCATCAGACTGAGGACGTTATCTTGTCATCCTAGTTTTTTAAAGTTTTTATCATGAATGATTATTGGATTTTTTCCAATGCTCTTTCTAAACCTGTTAAGAAAACCAGGTGGTTTTTGTCCTTTATTCTGTTCATATATTACATTAGTTTAGTTTAGTGTTCCTGGGATAGATTAAAACTTGAGCATGATCATATTGCTATTATTATTAAGAATTTTATGTTTTTATTAATAAGAGATATTGATGTATAATTTTCTTTTTTGTGTGACATTTTTGTCTAGCTTTAGTATAAGAATAATATTTTCCTTTAGGATGAGTTTGGAAATGTCTCTCCATTTTCATGAAGAATTTGTGAAGGACTGGTATTATATCCTCTTAAAATGTTTGGTAGAATTCATCTTTAAAGCCTTCTGGTACTGTTTTTTTTCTTTATGGAAAGATTTTTAATTACTAATTCAATCTATTTGTTATTCATCTGATTTTGTCTAGATTCTATCAAGTATAATGACCTCAAGATAGAATCTAGCATTGTTGCTGACCTAGTCAACTATAAATGAACCAATTTAATTAGAATTTGACTCCTATTGTCTGTTAACTTTTGTAGTTGAACAGGTAAAATAGTTTTTTTATGTTGATACTTTGGAAATCATTTCAGAAATAACCTGGCTTGTAAATCATTGAATTTTAGAGAATAATTTTCAAAGTTAACAATGCCTACCAGCAGATTTTTAAAATCAAAAACTTTATAAAACTCCAATAAGAATAAAATATGCATAACAATTTTAATGATTTCAAAGGATTTGCAAACTTTTCTTACTTCCTAAAAAATATATACATTCTGAATGAAGAAACTCGGTCTCAGCCCTTCTTTTACTAAATTCCTGCTTCTCTCATTTTTCTCTAAATAAAAGTGCTCTCACAGGCTGTTTCAACCATTTTCTTTTCAGTGGAAAATACTGATACAGGCTCACCCTCTCTAGACCTTTACTAACTGCTGCAGGTGTGGTGTTGTTCTGAGACCTCTGACAGAAAAACTTCCTGTGAGGAATCAGATTAGTTTGGCATGTTAGGTGTTTATTGAAAAAATAATCCTATGAAAGGTATGTGAAAATCTAAATTAGATCTTTAGTGGACTCCTAACAATATTGGTAAGGTTTTTGTAACAAGGCAGTGAGTGCTCTCGCAACTCAGAGCAATTCATACATTTTTTTTTTTTTAATTTGGTACCAGGGATCGAACTTGGGTCCTTCCGCTTGTGAGGCAGGCGCTGGAACCATTAAGCTAAATTCTCGGCCCCTAAATATTTTATTTTGTTGAATAAATACATTTCCTTTTTTTTTTTTTGGTACCAGGGATCAAAATCGGGACCTTGTGCTTCGAGACAGTTGGCGGAACCACTGAGCTAAATCCCCAGCCCCATACATATTTCATTTTGAAAAGTACAAATTAAAATCTGATAGATATCTTACTATAACTGTATATTAATCAGCCCTATATTACTGTATTACTCCTCTTTTGGCAGTTTCTGTCAGTTACGTTGCTTTTTTTCTGATTAATAATAGAAAAACGAGGAGAAATAAATAGGATCTTATATGTAAACAGAAAGATATAGGTACATATAGTTTACAAAGTTTTTCAGTTCATCATGTAACAGTGTCTTGATCCTTTTTCTTAGACCAGAAGATCAATTCAGAAGTTACTAGAATGGGAAAATAACAGACTATATCACAAGGTAAGAAATTGTAAACAAAGCCAGGCATGGTGATACACAACTGTAATCCTAGTACTCTGGAGGCGGAGGCAGGAGGATCACCAGGAGTTTGAAGCCAGGCTAACCTACATAGTGAGTTGAAGGCCAAGCTGAACTACATAGTGAGAACCTGCCTCAACCCCACCCCCCGCAAAAGAAAGAAATTATAAACAAATGAATGCCCTATTCATAAATCCACATTATTAAATTGAAAAAGAAATAAGTACTAAATGGGAATCTTTCAGGCCATGAAGGAATACCTTAGAGAATTAATATTCAATTTTTAATATATATTATTGACCAGATATTTTCAAGTGCCATGTTTCATATCATATACCTGGATTGCTTTCAATGACCTGTTCAAATGTCTAGGTTATAATTAAGTTCATACAAAAATTCTTAACAAAACTGTGCTTTCTTAGCTTGCTTTGCACTGGAAGTTGACTAAAAGGAAATGTGAAACTAGCAATATGATGGAGTATGTAAGTATGAAGTTGTTTTAATTACATTTTTTATTTAATGCTAAATGTAATGTTTTACTATGTTTATCATCTGTCATTTATTCTTCCTGCCATTTTTTTCTCCTCAATCTGAACTTTCATTTGAAATGTAGAGGTTTCCCTTCATTGTTAGATTTGTAGCCAATTTAAAATATCCTTAAAGCCCACACTTATTTATATCTTAGAAAAGTCTCTACTAGTATGCTTAGATGAATACGTTGTATAACCTTGAAGTTGTTTTAACATCATAATGTTATTGTGGTGAGGAGAGCTTCCGCTAAGCAAAATATTTTCAAATGTTGTCAAAACTTGCATAAAATAAAAATTGAGTTATGAATTCTGGATTCATATTTCTGGCTTTTTCTTCTTGGCTGACATTAACCTTTTTAGTGAAGAAACAAGTTTTAATATAGTTTCAGGTTTTTTTTCTGAAAGCTATAAATTTTAGTCATACAACATAAATTCACATATAGCCAATGTGATCAACTCAACATCATTAACATTCAAAAGAATATTAAATTTATCCAAACTTCAAGCTGCTGACATGTAGTACATTATATATTTAATAGTAAAGATACCATTTAAACCAGGATTATTATAAAATCTGTCACCACTTTGAATCGTTTTGGGGAAAATGTGCAAATGACCACAAATGTAAAATCTATTATAGATAAAACATTCAAAAGTATATTAGGTTTTTATTTCTAAACCTTTGTATAAAATGTTTGGTCAATCTACTTGAATACTCTTACTTTTCACAAACAACTTGTAAAAGATAGTAATCCTCAATTGATATCAGCTACCTTAATTGAAAAATATATAAACATATATTTTTTTCTATTCTATGTGACATAGTTTTAATTCATTCTAGTTACCTAAAAAAATGGTGAGAGGGGAAGAAGATGATAATAGTATAATTTAATGGTGTTTGCTGGCTCCTCTGACCCTAAGCAAATAATTTTTGAAAATCAGGAAAATTCAACTGTCAGTTACAGGACATAGTTTTATCTACCAGCTTAACATTTATTTATGTATGTATGTATGTATGTATGTACCGGGGATCGAACTCGGTTCCTTGTGCTTGTAAAGCAGGCGGTGGAACCACTGAGCTAAATCCCCGGCCCTACCAGTTTAACTTCTAAATTGCCAATCTAATCACAACTTGTGGTAAGTTATGTATGAAACTCTGGTCATGAATTTCACTTACTTTGTATAGAACAGGATCAGTATACAGCCTTGTGAAAAATGACTAGACTTCCAGGCCATATTAAATGAAAAATATTTTGTTTTTATTTTACAGGTAATACTAATAGAAGTCTTACCAAAATATCCCATATTCCGACCTGACTGAGAAGTTTTATTCAGTCACTTCTATGTTACCTGTCATTTCCTACCCTTAGTGCCTTGTAGATGATTTTGGAATGAAGGTGGTCTTCTTTGCTGTATTCAACTTATTCTTTATAATAATAGAATATTCTCCTCACTCTTCTATTTGTGTTGGTTTAAGAAGAAAATTTGCACATCTTTTTTTGTTGTTGTTGTTAAATTAAGCTTGTGTTTCACACTGTAAATTTTTAAATACACATGCATATATATATACACATATATGTGTGTATATATATAGTTGCCACTAAAAATAAAACATCAGTACTGGTGTTTAAAAACGAAAACAACCCTGTTCTGAGCATGCTGCCTTATAATTTTCATACTCAGTGTTCCTAAATATGCATCATTTTTCTAGGCTACTTAATGCTCTGTAATCCCTTACTGGACACACTTAAATAAGCTTTTAGTAGCTTTTAGAACTGGTTTTACTCTGCTTTTAAAGGACATGCAAATAATAGTTCTGGTTTTGTCCTGCACTTTGCTAAATTATTACTTATGTTAGTGGATAAAATATTTAAACTTCTAAAGACTTGTAAATATTGTCTCTTTGCATAATGTAAAATGTGGTATGCTATGGTTTACAGAATGTAATATTACTCTTACTGTTGCCAACAATTCTGCATAGATTTTAATATGAATGAAATTTGCTAGCGTCCTTTTGAATGTAGAGACCATTAACATACAGTTTTATGGCAAAGCCGTGAGTTTGTTAAAATTTCAGGTGTAGGATAGGGTTGCCCTTTGTGTAACAAGCAGATTAAAATTGAAATCATTAGTTCACCCATCATGCATTGAACCTGAAACCAAGGATGTGACTTTTTTTCTATTTAATTCAGTATTTCCCATTTTGACCTCTACTCCTTCAACCAAAATAATTTTTTTACATCTGACATATTTTATAGCCTCTATATTCATTTCATTTTTTTACATATTTACTCCCTCCTTTGAAAATGCCCAGAAATATGACTTTTAAGAAGTATTTTGAAATTTCACATGCCTTGGAAAGTATCTAGACCCCCATGAAAGCCACTGATGACCCTTTTCTGGAGTTCAGATACTCTGTTCTGGGAAAGAACTAGTTGTGAAGCTATGCCTAAAGAATATATTGTGGCTGACTTATAGTTGAGAAGATATTCTCAATCATCTTTTTGAGGATCTTTTTTAAATACTCAGATGTTATTGAAGAAAGACAAGTGTTTAGACAAAAATATTTTAGTGTGGTAATTTTACCATGCATGTAGCCATTTTATTGGTATGTGCATATTTCTCTTTCTTTTCACAATTAAGATGAATGAGAATACCATTCCAGTTTTACTAGACTGTGAAGTTTTAGCATAACAAAAGCTTTATGTCGCATTAACTGCAGATGTATGTCTGTGTGTATGCATTATTTATAATTCATAGTGCTAAAAATAAAAAGTGTCTGGGACTGAATAATATTCTATTTGTCATCCTACTCATACTGCGTTTAGTAAGCTTTATAGGCAAACATTCATCCCAGTGAAGAGAACAATCATTTATTCACACAAGAAAAAGCTTTTTATGCTACTTTTAAAATGTATGCCTAATTTTAAATCTACAATCCTTGACCAGTAAAAAAGGAGGGGGAAAAGAGAAACTTACTTGATATATGATTATAATTGTTTGCACTAGGGCTTTCCCACCTCCCTCAGTGGAGCCCCCTTTATCCACATGCCACCCAGCAACCCCAGATCTCTAACTTTTAATATATTGTATATGCCTGAAAATATGTGTTTGCCTGCTGTAAAATTGAAGGTGTATTTTTATATATAAGGTGGAAATCTCTGAAAATGCATACCCAGTGTTTTGTTTTATAGCTAAGATCAAGGAAAAATTGTATGTGTGGTTTATGTTCCAGCTAATGTCATCAAATTTATGCTTTAGACTGTGAAATTTTAATACCAAAAATCATTTCCAGCGTAATACACAATTTCTAATCATTGCTGATAGAATAAATTGCTTCACAGTATCAACTCTTAAACTCTTACATTTTTCTATAACCTTGGAATTTGATCAGTTGATGATCATAACTTTTTTTTGCCATGTATGTATAAACCTCACTTGGTTTTCCTCAAAGAACAGCAGGAAGTAGTAAATTATTTTCATGAAACAATATTAAGACAGGAATAGAGTCTATCTGGAGGTGACAGTATGGTGTTTATCATAGAAATCATTTGCTGGCATATATAATTTTTTTCTGCAGTAATGGGGATCAAATCCAGGGCTTTGTGCATATGCTAGTCAAATGCTCCACCTCTGAGCTACATCTCCAGCGTTTGTCTGTTTGTTTGTTTGTTTGTTTGTTTTAGAGACAGCATCTCACTGTTACCCAGCTGGCCTGAAAGTTGTGCTCCTTCTGCCCATGCCTCCCAATTTTAATCATGCTTAAATTGATTATTTTATTGTTCATTATGATAGTTGGCTAATCTTAGTTAGACTACTCAGAAAACACTAATTTTCTCTTTTTTCTTTCTTATATAACTGCTGTTTCAAACTGTTTTCCCTTGCAAGTGGCTGATGAGCAGTTGGGTATTTTGGAGTGTTTGAAGAGGGAATTATTTTCTTTTCAATGAAATTGGCAGCAGTGAATGCTGAAATGACAACATACACTGTGGTAATTAATTCCTCCTCCATTAAGTCTTTTTGTTTTATCCTCAGGATGGAGTATACTTGTTTGTTTTTTCCATTGGGTTACTAATTTTGTGAAAGTTGTTTCTAGGTTGAGAAAAGTAATTTTGAATTTCTTTTTTACATAATACTCCTTAATAAAATCTGCCATGGTTGCATGCATTTGCCAAAGCATATACATTTCACTAGGCTTTGAGGTTACAAGGCAAGAGATTTCTTTAAAATTCACACTCGAATGCTTTTCATTTGACCCAAGATTCTGGCTTAATAAATTGATCAAGCTGGCCATTTTTAAGCTCATCCAGAAGGCCAATACTATTCATATTATTAAAAACAAATATGGGCAAGTGTCATTTACAGATTAATTTCATCCCAAGGCATGTGCTTTATTCTTTGTTCCCTCCTACCTCCATGTTAATTTAGAAAAGAGACCATTATAGTCAGACATTTGAAGTAGATGGAGAAGTGCCTTGTCTTTTTTGAACAAAGATAACATATTATGTGGAAGGAAGCAGAATGAATTGGTAGATTATTAGATTAGAAATCATCCTCTTCAACTAGATCTAGAAATACTTTACAAGTGTATCGTATTTTATTATATAAAGCCTATTTCCTTGTTTTCCTCTAATATGTGATATATTAATGACAGACTATCACAAAATAGGACCATCAGTCATTTAAAAGCTAGGATAATTTTAATGCTAGTAAGCATAATTTTAATTGGTTCTGGGAGGACAGTGGTCTTTGAAGCCCTACCAAAACCCACTTAAGTATTTAATGTCTATATCATACATATTATTATGACCTGTAAACACTAATGTCTGAGAAATTACACTGCTAATATTTATCAATATATTTTAATGAAATTTTTCTTGTTTTTTGATAATTTCAGTAAAATTTGATAACGTTTGTAAGCCTTTGAACAAGTAGGGTTTTTTCAAGAGTATGAGAGCTTTAAAAAATCATTAGCATTTTTATTTTCTTTATAGATAATTGCCACTTTAAAAAAGTCAAACCTTACTACTTCAACATAAAGCCCCCAAATGATATTTCATTAGAATTTACTATATTGATATAGGAAGATACAAAGGATATAGAAATTATATTCATCTCCTGATTAATTGGCGCACTTTTACATGGAAATACTGTTTGCTAATTTGATTATAAATGCTCAAGTTTCTTAAAATTAGGTCCTGTTACACCTATAAAAGTCTGCTCTTTAAAAAACATTTGTTTTGAAATGATTGCCAAATTATTCCATTTTCCTTAAGTGGTGAATTGTGGGAAATTTTTCACAGAAAAGGCATAGGTTTTATTAATATCTGTACATGTAATATGTAGACGGATGAATAGATAGATAGATACATAGATACATAGATAGATAGGACAGGGCCTGATTATAAGCCAACCTTTTCATTTTGATGATGGCAGCCTGAGAATATGTTCCATTTTCTATGGAATTTGTCAGACTCCTGTTAAATGAAGAAATGGCCTAATATTCTGGGCCCCATAAAAGTCACCTAAATTATATGTCAGCCTCTTGATCTGTAAAATTACAGGGCTGAACCTAAAGCTGAACAGAAAATTAGAGATTATCTAACATTCTGTGATGCTAGGAATTCTTAGGAAATTTTTACTCTATGTATTTAGAATGATTTTTCCCAAATCTGCTACCCTTGATGGAAACTCTCACAGCATCTTGCACACGTTGAAAGTGCAGTTTACTGGCTGGCTGTTCAAGTGTGTTATTGTTACTCAGACTGAACGTGATGCCTGCTAGACCTTAATCCTTCCATGTTGATAAAAGTGAATGTAATTCCTCTAGCAACTGAGGACTGAGGTCTATGTGCTTTAACTATGTGGAATCTAACTATGCAGTTGGTATCCAGGTGAGAATGATAGCTTTGACAATGGATATATGGTTTGACATTTATATGAGGGATTTCATATCCAGCTCAACATATGCTTTAGTGTTTTATGAAGTTCCATATCCTCAAAAATATCTATGGGAACAAACTGATAAGTTTAGGTGGAAAGGAAAATAATGTGTACTTCAAACCCAAGTCAATTGTGGTTTAATTTTTAGCTTTGCTGCCTAATTCCTCTGTATCTCATGTCCTCATTGCTGAAGTGAGGACAATAATCTGTACCTACCTCACGGGGGAATTGAGGATTTTTTTCATTTATTAATGTGTTCTGAAGTTGATTGAAAGATATACTAGATATCATAATTATGTAATTCCTAAATAGTTTCCTTTAAATCTGTTTTCTTTCTCAGTAAGACCCTACAGAATGAGTGTTGCAGTTGATCTATTTTTCAGTAATAAATTTTGCTATTAAACATGACTAATTGTATTATGTTAAACATGACTAATTGTATTATGTTAATACTTGATTAGGGAGGAAAAACAGGTAGAGTAAATCAGTGATTCCTAGTTTGGGGCAGATGAAGTTAAAAGTGGGGGATATCCTTGATCCTTTTGAATTATTTCAAAAAATACACTAGAAATTGTACATTGACCCATAATATTTCTGCTACACGAGCCAATTGAGACATGGAATTTTCAGGCATTTTCCTTATATTCTTTCAATTCTGTCAGTAAACACTGCTTAATTACACTAATCGGAAGCTGTGAATAGCAGTATTTTCATTATTGAGTAAAAGAAAAGCCTATTATTACATGCAATTTGTTAAATACTTGAAAACACAGAGAAGGAATCAAGAAGAGATCCACATGATGAAAATGTTGGGAGCCACTTTTATAAAAGAACTAAGATTATTTGACTCTTCACAGATTGCTTACCTAGTCCCTAAATAATGAAGAGGGGTGTGTGGTTGTGTGTGTGTGTGTGTGTGTGTGTGTGTGTGTGTGTGTTGCTAGATTGGTCTATATAACTTCAGAGTAGAATTCATCTTCAGTTTTCTTTTTTAGGACTATATAACAGCTAATTTACCAAGGCGTGTACATGTAATTTATATATCTATATATACACGTACAAAATTCCAAATGTGGGAAGTGTTATGTCATGTTTTAGCATTGGGTTATATATCGGTTTCTGAGTCTCAAAGTAGTTCTGTGTGTAAACTCAACATGAATCAGGGCAATAATTTCTCAAATATTCTTTTTCTGTTTATATTATTTAAGCTTTTATCTTGGCTTAATTTTCCATTTTTCTAGTAAGCAAATAGTGTAAAATTGTTTTAATGCCTGGACTTTGGAACAAGTTACAAATGTTTAAAACTATATAATCTACAAGCTAGTTTGCCATTCTTGGACTAACCGCAATGAAATATGAGTCTCAGCGGCAAGAACAGAACATCTGGATAGCTAAAAAGTGGACATTGATCAAAACATCTGGCAGAAAATCCTACAATTTCTACTTTTTGGCAGAAGATTCCTGTTGGGACAGCTTTACCAGAAAAGAATAATAGTGGATGTGTCCGTTCAAACCAAGAACTTTCATGCTTCTTGTAGTGTAACATAGCCTGTGGAATGAATCCATTTTTCTCTCTTGAATCCAGAGATGACTCCTCTGGAAGAACTCAACCTATATACAGCTGTGCCAAAATAAAGAATACCTGCCTCTCTGAAACTGTCACTGCTGCTTCTGTCATTGTTCACTTGTCAAATAAAACTTTATTCTCAGGATGCAAAATTAAAATAAAGTGCAAATCTATATAATATATTGAATTGTGTGTTTTGGGGGCACATCTTTCTTCCCTTCTTTGTGGTTTCATCAATATAAGGTAATTATGTAAAAGTTCTTTTCAAAGTTGTAATTTGCATATTTCCCCTTCCCACACTGGCTAGTGTTATGTCTGATCCTATATGTAATTTAATTGGCTTTGGGGGCCTTTTTGTGCCTAGTGTTTGGTATATGGCTAAGTAGAAAGTTACTTCAAAATGACTTTTCTTTCACCCTGCATGCCTGCCTCTGAAGTATAAAATTAAAATATGGAAGAGTCCATCCTGGTTACAAGATGACCATGGCAAGAGAAGGAAGTTTCCAGATGTGCACCTGAATACTCAGGTCCTCCAAAATGGAGGAACCAAAGCTAGATAAGGAAAGGCAAACAAGAAACTCCAGATTCAATTCCAGTATGGGGAACAGAAAGGGAAGCCCCATTTGCCCCAGGTCCAACCTACACACAATTTTGGGAGAGGATCTAATACCCTGAGTGAGAGATCCAGCAAGGAAGGGCCAAGGCTATTCAAAAAGGGTCTTGACTTTCCTACCCTCCCCACCTCCAAAGGGAACACAGCAAGATATTCAAAGGCTAGAGCATCAGGAAAACTGAAAGCAGGTGTTTTGAGAGGCCCCTACTGGCCCCTTGGGGAATTTGAAGGCAGATGCAATAACCCTGATTAGGGACTTGATCGAGTGCTGAGAAGACTGGTTCAGGGACTACTTAAGCAGTAGTATCTGTGAATAAGGAGACCTTGGAGAGAAGAGACCAAACAGTCTCTGGAATAGGAATCTTCCCATTCTTCCTCCGAACACCAGAAGTGTTTGTGCCAAACTCACTGTAGACCGTCAGGCACCCACATGGGAAACCCCCATGATTCCTTGCCAGGGGCTGCTGGCAATGGGACCTGAGGTGGGAGGACAGCAGAGTGGCACACTAGCCAGAGGGTGTTCAGCGGTGCGCTTGACAGAAGGTTTGTGAGGGAGAATACAAAAACGGCAGCAGGATTTGCTTTGTAGGGAGATGACTGGGATGGAGAGGGATCTAACAAGTCAACAAAAGTTAATTACTAAACTAATCACACTGCACCCTTTCCTCATTCAATTATCTGAGGGGGTCTGGCTTTAAGACAAAGGCAAAGACCTACAGGGGCATACCCAGTGCTTGCAGCAGAGAAGAGGGCTTAAAGGAACATTGAGATCTACAAACCTCATTCAGTGGCAGGCACTTGGGCAGGTCATGGGGAGGACCAACTCCGAGGCTTGCAATAACAAGCAGAGTGCTGTGGAATGGGAAAGGAGGAAAAGAGGTAACTTGTGGACACAGCAACTCTGTAACAAGCAGGAGAGAACCAGGCCCATGGCTTATCTGGTCCCTACAGATTGAACCTTACCCAACTGTGAACATGGTGGGAAAGAACTCACTATTTGAACCCAGAATGCAACATCAGTAGGTCTGCGACAGCACTTTAATACTATGTTTTTGCCACCTCACTTTTTTGGTGTTTATTTTTTCTCTCCTTTCATCTCCTTAACTTCGCTCTCTTCCTGTATTTTTCTGTATTCTGTATATAGAAAGTGTCTGTGTAAGTGGAAAGGAGAATAATTAGAGCTTTAAATACTAGCTTTCAAAGGCAAGTCAGCGTAACCTTCACCACAATTTTGTATAGAGGATTCAAACATAAGGTAACTCACAACATATTAACAGGTTCCAGCCTTCTTAAAACTTACTTCAATGTATCCCCTCTACTCCTCCCAAAATATTCTCTTAAACCCCTCAACACTAGCCCTCTCTCCAGCTATTAAAATAATTCCAATAGAGTCCAATCTCTTGTTTGATTTTCACCTATTGATAGTTCTCTCCTCAACTGATTGATTTCCCCCTTTCTTTTTCCTTTTCCCCTTCTCACCACATCCCGATCAACCTGTTAGTAGCACTATAGCATAGTCTGTCTAGGTCACTGTAAAGGGTGAAATTGTCAATACAAGTTTTAATGTACATGACTGATGTGTGGTTAGATCTGTTAATATCGGTATAACTGGTAGGGACTCTGTCTATGCAACACAATGGTCAAGTCTGATTCTATTAAACTGAATAGGTTGAAGAGGTAGATATATACAAAAAGTAACTAAATCCAAGATCACTTCACTGGGAAGGAAACAGTAACTAAAGAGGTCTTTACACTAGCAACAGTCTTTCAACTCTAATAGATCTTCAACCAGCAATGCACACACACACACACACACACACACACACACACGAGAAAATCTGGCAACAAAATGCCTCCAAAAACTCTTAAATCCCCCAAAGTAGATCAAATGGGCATCAATGAGGAAGAAATAAAAAACTAAAGGGCTGAATTACCTGAGATGATAAAAGAACAGACAAAAAACCCCCCCAATAATGTGTTTGGCAACCTCAAGGACAATATAACTAAACAGAAAATGGACTTATTAAACTAAATGATCAGTGAGGTTAAAGAAGGCATGAATAAAATGGTACCTAAGCTAACTAAAATAATGCAAAACATGAATAACCAGTTAGCAAAGAATTAAAGTCTATGAAAAGATGCCAAACAGAAATACAGGACATAAAATTCTATGGAGACTATGGGCAGCAGAAGTGACTAGTGTGAAGAGTCTCACAACTAGAAGATATGGCTAACACATGTAAGTGATACCCTAAAACTGAAAGATCACCAAGCTGCTATGACACAATGAAGACTAACCTAAGATTAATTGGAATTAGAGAAAAATTAGAACATGATATGAATGGCATAAAAAATCTGTTTATAGAAATCTCAGCAGGAAATTTTCTAAGTCTTTAGAAAGAATTTAACATACAGGTAAGTAAAGCATATAGAACCCCAAATAGCCACAACCAGGAAAAAACTTCCCCATGGCACATCATGGTCAAAATCCCAGAAGTTCAATATAAGGACAGAATTTTAAAAGCTTTCAGTGAAAAGCAAAATTACCTATAAATGTAAACCTATTAGAATAACCAGATTTCTCAACACAAATCTTAAAGATTGGGGGCTGTTTGAGATTATGGTCTCAAGAGGCATCCATTTTCCTACAAACGACTCAAGTTTATCTTTATGTCAGAGAAGTATTCCATTGTATATAAATACCATATTTTCTTTATCCACTGATCCATTAATGGGCATCTGGGCTGTTTCCAAAATTTAGCTATTACAAATTATGCTATTTGTGCTATTAGAAATTATGCTATTACAAATTTAGCTATTATAAACATGGGTATGCATATGTCACTGTGGTACGATGATTTTACCTCTTTGGGAAGACACCAAGAAGGGAAATACTTACATCAAGTGGAACCTCTAGTTTTAGTTTTTTGAAGACTCTGCATGCTGATTTTCATATTGGTTGTAACAATGTTACACTCCCATTGGCAATGGAGAGGGCTTCCTTTTTCTGTATAGCCTCACTGGTTGATTTCTTGATGATAGACATTCTTTCTGGAGATGGAATCTCAGTGTTGTTTTAATTTGCAATTCTTGAATGACCAGTGATGTTGAAAATGTTTTCATATACTTATTTGCTGTTTGTACTTCTTCATCTGAGAAGTGTCTATTCATTTCAGATGCCCAGTTTTAGATTGGGTCTTTAAATTTGGGGGGTCTGATTTTTGTGTTCTTCATATATTCTAGATATTAGTCATTTGTGGAATAGCTGGTAAAAATTTATCCCACTGTATGGGATGTCTCTTCGTTCTGTTGGTTTCTTCTGCTGCACAAAACTTTTTAATAAGACGAGATCCCAGTTGTTGATTCTTTGTAATATTTCTTGTGTAATCAGGGTTTTGTTCATGAAATCTTTGTCTACACCTGTGTCTTCAAGAGTTTTACCTATTCTATCTTCAAGCAGAATTAATGTTTCTGTTTTAATATTTAAATATTTAATCCATTTTGATTTCAATTTAGTGCATGGTGAGAGACATGGGCCTAGTTTTAGTCTTTGATATGTGGAAAGCCAGTTTTTCCAGCACCATTTATTAAAGAGGCTATCTCTATTGCAGTGAATATGTTTGGCCCATTTGTCAAAGATAAGGTGACTGAGTGTTTTTGGAGTTCTTTTTCCCTCTTCTATTCTGTTTCATTGATCCTCAGGTCTGTTTTATGACCAGTACCATGCTGCTTTTTATCACAATGGCTCTATAGAATAATTTCAAGTCAGGGATTTTGATGCCCCCTGCCTTGTCTTTGTTGCTTAGAATTGTTTTTGGTATTCTAGGTTTCTTCTAATTCCAAATGAATTTTAGGAATGTTTTCTGTAGTTCTGTGAGGTGCTACTAGTAATTTGTTTGGGATTGCAATAAATCTGTATAACAATTTTTGGAGTATAGCCATTTTCACTATGTTGGTTCTTCCTACCCAAGAGCAGGGAATATCTTTCGATCTTCTGATATTTTCTTCAATCTCCTTTTTAAGAGTACTGTAATTTTCTATACATAGGTCCTTTATTTCCTTTGTTAGATTGATTCCTAAATATTTCAATTTTTGGTGCTATTGTGAAAGATGTTTCACTAATTTCTTTTTCAGTGATTTTGTTATTCATGCACAGGAATACTATTGATTTTTAAATGTTGACTTTGTATCCAGCTATGCTACTGAATTTGGTTATTAAATCTAGAAGTTTTTGGTGGAGTTTTTGGGGTCTTCTACATAGAGAATCATGTCATCTGCAAATAATGATAATTTAACTTCTCCTTTTCTATCTTTATTAATTTTATTTTTCTTCTCTAATTGCTCTGCCTAATGCTTCCAGAACTATGTTAAATAGAAGTGGTGATAGTGGACACCCTTGTCTTGTTCCTGATTTTAGGGTGAAAGCTTTCAATTTTTGACCATTTACTATGATGTTGGCTGTTGGTTTGTCATAGATGGCTTTTATCAGATTGAGATAAAAACCACCTATTCCTATTTTCTGTAGGGTTTTTATCATGAATGGGTGTTAGACTTTGTCAGGTGCTTCTTCTATGTCTATTGATATGATCTTTGGCTCTGTTGATGTGGTGTATTACATTTATTGATTTGCGTATGTTGAGCCATCCCTGTATCCCTGGAATGAATCCCATTTGGTCATCGTGTATAATCTTTTTGATGATTTGTTGCATTCTGTTTGCCAGTATCTTATTGAGGATTTTGCATCTATGTTCATTAGGGAGATTGGCCTGTAGTTTTCTTTTTTGGTTGAGTCCTTCTCTGGTTTTGGTATCAGGGTAATACTTGCTTCCAGGAATGATTTTGGGAGTATTGCTTCCCTTTCTCTTTCTTTGAAGAGTTTGGAGAGATTTGGCAGCAGATCTTCTCTAAATTTCTTGTAGAATTCAGTAGTGAATCCTTCAGGACCTGGGCCTTTCCTTGTTGTTAAGTTTTTAATTAATTTTTTATTTCACTTATTGATACTATGTTGTTTAGAACTTTTATATCCTCCCGATTCAGATTTGGTAATTCATATGTATCTAGGAATCTGTCTATTTTTTCTGTGTTTTCCATCTTGTTACAGTAGAGGTTCTCAAAGCAGGTATTGATGATCATCTGGATTTCCCCTGGATCTGTTGTGATTTCACCCTTTTCATTTCTAATTGCATGAATTTGAGTTTTTTCTTCCCTTTTTTGATGATTGCCAAAGGGTTTATCAGTTTTATTTAATCTTTCAAAGAACCAACTCTTCCATTCAGTGATTCTTTGTATTGTTTTCTTAGTCTCAATTGCATTCATTTCTGCTCTGATCTTTATAATTTCCTCTTTTGTGTGAGCTTTTGGGATAACTTGTTCTTCTTTTTCTAGTCATTTGAGGTTCAACATTAGGTTGTTTATTTGAGCTTGCTGTGGTTTCCTGATGTGAGAGTTCACTGCTATAAATTTTCCTCTTAGGATTACATTCATTGTATCCCATAATTTGCAGTATGTTGTGTCATCATTGTCATTTAATTGTAGATGCTGTTTAATTTCTTCTTTAATTTCATCTATGATCTGGTTGTTCAGGAGGGTGTTATTTAATTTCTATGTGTTTATTAAGTGTTTGTGGTTTCTTTTGATGTTGATTTCCATTTTCATTGCACTATGACCAGTTAATATGCATGGCATGATTTCAATTCCTTTGCATTTGCTTAAGTAAATTCTATGGGCTAGTATGTGGTCTATTTTGGAGAATGTCCCATGTGCCACTGAGAAGAATGTGTATTCTAATGCTTTGGGATGGAAGTCTGTAGACATCTACTAAGTCCATTTGTTCACAAGTTTGTTTCAGTTCTGATATTTCTTTGTTGATTTTTTGTCTAGATGATCTGTCTATTGTGATAGCAGGGTGTTAAGGTCCCCCGTTACAACTGTGTTCATGCTTATTAGATTTCTCATGTCTGCTAATGTTTGCTTTATATATAGTTGGATGCACCAATGTTTGGTGCATATATATTTATAATTATTATCTCTTCATCTTGTATTTTTCCTTTAACATGTATGTACTGACTTTCTTTGTCTCTCTTGATCAGTCTTGGCTTGAAGTTCATGTTGTCTGCAAATAGGATAGCTATCCCTGCTTTTTTCTAGGTTTGTGTTGCATGGAAAGTTTTTTTCCATCCTTTGACTTTCAGTCTATGAATTTCTTTTTGAGTTAAATGTGTTTTTTTGTATGCAGCATATGGTTGAATCTTATTTCTTGATCTATTCTGCCAGTCTGTTTCTTTTGATTGGTGAATTCAGACCATTTACATTGATGACTATAACTGATATGTATTGGTTTATCCCTATCATATTATTTTACTGCCTTTGGTTCCTTGTATTTCCCCTCTGTTTAATTGCTTGCCCTGTCTAGTGACTTCTTTCTATTGGTGTTCTTAGAATTGTGGTTTTCATTTTCTCTTTCTCAAATGCCCTTCAGAACATTTTGTAGAGCTGGTTTGTTGGTCATAAATTTCTTCAATTGGTCTTTATTATAGAAGTATCTTATTTCTCCAATGATTTTAGAAGATGATCTTGCAGGGTACAACAATCTGAGTTGGACATTCTTTTCTGCTAGGGCTTGAAATACTTTCCTCTATGCTCTCCTTCCCTTAATGGCTTATGTTGAGAAGTCTGCTGTTATTCTCATGGGCTTTCCTTTATATATGATTTGTTTCTTTTCTCTAACAGCTTTTAATATTCTGGTCTTGTGCTGAATTTCTGGGATTTTGCTTATTATATCTTGGTGTAGATTAATTTTGGTCATGGGTATTTAGAGTTCTGTATGCTTCACTTATTTGTATGGCCAATTCTTTTTTCATGTTTGGGAAGTTTTCTGTCATTACATCTGTGAACAGGTTTTTTTTAATGGCAATTGCACTTTCTGCTCTTTCATTGACTTCAATCAGTCTTATATTGTTTTTCTTTGTATCATCTTGCAATTGTTGATTTTGAAATAGATTTTTCATGGCTTCTTGCTGTTTTTAAGGTACCTTCCTTTTTTTTTCAGTACTGGTAATTGAACTCAGGACCTTGTGCTTGTCAGGCAGGTATGGTGCACTGAGCTACATTCCCAGGCCTAAGATACCTTTCTTTTTGTGGTCAGTAACTGCAACCATGTCTTCTAGATCTGAAATTCTGTCTTCACCCTGGTTTACATGGCTGCCTATACTTTTAGTGGTGTTTTTAATCTCCTGGATATCTGTTTGAATCTGTGTTATATATTCCATTTCTTTCCTGTGTTGGATGTTCATGGTTTCCATCATTTTCCTAACTTCCTCTATTTTTTTATCTGTTTCTACTCTAGTTCTATTGAGCATGTCCTTCATTTTTGTTACTATTTCTTATTTTTTTACTTGGAGGATTACTTTCTCTATAGTCTCTTCTATTTATATATTTACTTCTGCAGCTATCATTTCAGAAAGTCCAGGTAGATTGCTTCCAATTTCTTGTATCTCCTTGTCCCCTGGATGGGCTGGACGAGCTGGATGTCTGGGGTTGCATTTTGCTTCTACATCTTGTCATTTTCTTTTTTTAATTTTAGTTTTTTCTGAGTTGTTGCTTGTAGGTCTTTTTTTATGGTAGATAGCTTTATCACTATTATCAGGCTTCTCTAGGAAATGCCTGTTCCTCAGAGGTGTCTTCTAGGTGTAGGTGGTTCTTGGCCTTTGTGTTTATCCCAAGATCCTACCTTCCCAATCTGTTGAGGAAGAGAGGTTGCTATGTGTTTAGCTCAACACCTAGTTCTTTGGTACTGTACTGTGGTTTTGGTTGTGACCCCAGACAATTGCAGTTTTGTCAGAGGCTGGAGAACAACTAATTACAACAGGTATGATATCCTGGCTAAAGTAGTACAATTAGCAGTATCAATAGCATCTAATACAGCCTAGCAACTGAGAAGCTGTGGTCCTTATTAGTTTGGTACATTTAACCATACGAGCAAGCTCTACCACTGTATAACAAGATCCAATTTAAATCAGGAGCTTGTCTGCAGTAAGTTTCCCTTTAGAAGAGTGATTTTCATCCTGTGGGAGGGAAATTTAAGAAGGATAGGGGATGAAACAGGGAGATGAGTGAAGAGAAATATAATAGAAGTAATAGAAGCTGCAGGGCAAAGGATGAACACCAAAACTTTGGGATTTTGGAGGAGAAGACAGGACAGAAATAATGAAGGAGGAAGCAAAGGAATATTGAAGTGAACCAGAAAGGCAAGAGACACTGTTGACTCACACAAAAGTTTCATAAAATCAAGAGAGATAGTTGAGGGAAAGAGAGAAAGAAGACAAATAGAACAGAACAAGTATAAATGTATAAAACCTAAACAACAGCAACAGAAAAAAAAAAGACAGAAGCAGGGAAACGAATCAAGCAAACAAGGAAAAAGAAAGACAATCAAAATACTAAAATTTCTCTGATGTCCACAGTTCTCTGTTAGTGCTCAAGACAGAGCCTGTAAATGCACTGTGCAGCCCATCAGGTCGGTAGAAAGATCAATCCTGGACATGAGGCTATTTCTGATTTCTGAGGTTGAGAGTTGGGATCCTTCCACAGTCAGCAGCCTTCCCTATGTCACTTGCCCAGGTTTCTCCTCTGTGATCCAGTCTGCACAGCTCTCTCAGCTGCTGTGGCACCCTCTGCTGGAGCCAGCCCGAGACTATTCTCAGGCCTGTGTGCTGTTGGCCCCTCCCAGGTCTTGAATGGGCTCCTCTGTTCCACACCTTTGATTATTTTTACATTCTGTCAAAACTGGTGAGGGTGAGCTCCTTCGTCTCACTACTGGCTATGGTTCTTTGCGTGTGTCCACTGCTACAGTGCAGGGAGGAGTGTCCCCTTCCTGCCACTAGCCAAGGCTGCCTGCCCACCCACATCTCTGTTCACAGAGCAGAGGGGATGCCTCAGGCTCTTTGTAGCCGGGAAGAGTATTTTTTAAATTTTAAATTTAGTTTTATTGGTACATTTTAGGTATACAATATAATGACATTCATTATTGGAAATTTGCACCTTTACATAATCTCTCTTGGTTCTTATTTTTCCCCCTTTCCCTGCCCCACCCTTCAACCCCTCCATCCCTCCCTATTTACAAGACTTTGCTTCCATTTTTTCATTTTCTCATATTAATTCCATTCAGGAACAGTTTTATTGGCCTTGGGTGGTCCTCGGAGTGGAGTTTGGCTGGACCCCGTCTCTGCTTCTCAACGTAAATTCCCTCAATCTACTGACCAACTGCTGGCAGTCCACTGTGGCTGGACAGCTCTTCCCTTCTCTCTCTCAGGGCAGGAAAATGGCCCTTGGGTTAAAAAAAAAGAAAGCTATGCTGTTCTGCTATCAGAGTTCAAGTGCACGCCTCTCTGCCCCAAATGGTGGCCCTGCACACCAGCTGCCTATTGCTGGAGATTCTCTTACCAACTTTTCTTCCTCTGGAGTGGGCCTTTGGGTCATATTGTCTTGCACTTTTGCTGTTGCCTCCAGATGTACAAGACTCTCCCGATCCAGGTCCCTTCTCTGTTCCTCAGTGAGCAGCAGAGTTGTTTTCACTGATCCCTACTGGGGCGGATATACCACCAATCCGCTGGGTTGAGTGTTCTTTGATCAGTGTCAGTGATCTATTTCTTCTCTAGCAATAGATCCTATTTTCTTCTCCTCCTCTGTCAGTTCCCTCGATGTTCTCATGTGCCCTCTACACTTTTTTTTTTTTTTTTTTTTTTGGTCTTTGGGCTGTTGACTTCCAGGATCCAGGCACCTTGTCCTGGAGAAGCTGTGCCACTGGCACTCACCGCTCTGCCAACTTTTGCTCTTCAGTATTATGTTAGATGTTAATTTAAAATTAACCTCTTCTTCCTTTTACAGTACCCTTATTGCTATTGCACATGATGCAGACATCTATGATAGTATATACTCTATTTTATTCTGCTTATTTGTCCTACTGGATTTTCTCCATCTCCTCCACAAGAGGGAGACCTCTTGAGTGTCTGGGCCATGGATGGTTCCTTCAACATTCTCATCATTATAAAGCTTTGAATGACTGTGGCTTGTCTGCTCCCTTTATCTCCCTTATGGGGATAATTCTGGGAACTGGTCCAAGGTCTTTTTTTTTCTATCTCACAGTATGCACTTTGTAGCCCCTACGTGCTTTTTCAAAGTTACTTTTTGACTGCTTCTAGAAATTAACACAAGTCCTGATAACTCAGTAAAATTGTACAGAAATAATACAGATATTTGTCTCATCCCTTGCAAGTCTCCACAATGAACCCTAGCTACTACCCCTTTAACTTTGCATTTGCTGTTTATTCTATCTGTCTTTGAATTATTACTCTATCTGTGCTTGCTTAACTGAGTCCTCCTCATTTCTCAAGACTTAGCTCTCAAGGCTCATGGTAGCCTTCATTAATTCCTTCCATGATCTTTACAGCTCAACTTAAGGCATCCCTTGAAGTTGTTCAATATTATTTGTGTGCATGCTTCCTTGTTGGCCAGGAGATGGCTTATTAATATCTACACTACCTCTGTCATGCTGGTACATAAAAATTTACTGCATATGGTTTTATTTTCAAAAGCCCTTCAGTGTGTAAATGATGGATTGAGTTGCATTTGTGTCCTTTAAACTTCCTCACACTGAAATTTGAACCATACTCTGTTCATTATAGTGACATAGAGAAGCTGTCATAAAATTATAAACAGAAACCTCCAATTGCTTCTCACGTCCATTGGTTTTCTGTGTTACTCATGGGTTTCAAGGCCTTCCCTGTGGTAAATTTTACACCTCTCGAATATCCAGAGAAACTTTCAAGATTCATTTATTTTCCTGAGATTAAAGAAAGAACTTTCCCATGGCCTGTTATCTAAAATTACTTGCACATGTATGAATGCTGCATGTTTACAATTCCCTCCCGTTGTTGATATTGCCTGTGTGCATGAGTACCCAGCAGTCTTGTCGTGGCTGGCTCTGAATACACAAACCTTCAGTCTTCTCCAGATGTAAATATTGATGGTGGCACATCAAGAGAGCCATCAGCTTCACTGACAACTTCTTCACTCTTGTGGTTCCAAACTTCTTGTTTTCGGAGGAGATAAATGATGGATGATATTGAGTCCACGATAACCGAATTTCTGGGCTTGGTTTGACATCACTCTCTTGACCCAGTCATTTGGACTTCTCAAGATATTTTTTCTTTCTTCTCCTTTCTCTTCTTCATTCAAATCATATATTGTTCCTATGAGCTTTCTCAACCTCGCACACCTTCCTACCTGAGGATAGAAAGGGTTCTCTACTAAAAGTTGTGAGATTTAGACCCAGGCCTACACCATTCCTTCCTTGTGCTAAAGATTATCCTCTAAAGAATTGGGGTGGTATGGACTTCCTGTGGATTCTTCTTCCACTTTCACAAAGGCTTAAATTCTTTGGGAACTAAGCTCAAACAGCAATGTAGCTCGGCTCTTTTTACTTACTCTGATATTGATACACCTGACAGCTCCTGTACTGGCTGTTAGAATAGCTCTTCAAGAATATATGGTAGCCTGAGATAGGAGTACATTGTCCCCATGAATAGGCTCTTCAAGAAGGACCAGGTCAATATCTGCTTTGACTGGATGTTTTCCACCTTGGGGATCAAATCTGGGATAAATACAGTTTCTTTCGCAGTGCAGAATGTTCTCTGGGTCATAAGCCCCTTAAACATTCAGGTGTGACACATTTCTAAGAAAAGGAAAAGATTTACAATGATTAAATTGATAATAATAAAAATAGAAATTATCATCACACTTTCTTATGAAAGATATGACAGCATAGTCAAGCTCAGAGTTTTAAAAATGACCCAATTCTCATGTTTTTTAGCAATGCAAGATTATCTTAATTCCAGAAACTATTATTGAGTAGACTGTGATATGTGTCACACCATGCTCTGCTGGTGCAAGGCCTTGTCATGGACTTTGACTCCTGCACATCTCCAATACTCCCCCACCAATTAATTGATCTTGAGAAATTGGCTTTGTGTGCTTGGATCTTAGGGATCTCCTCTATGAATTGAGAAGAGGACCACTTATTCAAACTCAATTTCAGGTTTGACATTCTCCAAGTTGAAAATTAAGTGCATTCGTTTAAAGGATCATAGGCCAGTGAAGGTGAGGGTACAGTGAAAACAAGACCAATGTGCTAATAATTATTAGACTGATGAGTTCATGGGAGTTCATTTCATTTTTCTGTCCACTTGTGTATGTTTGAAATTTTCCACACTAAAATATTAAATACAAAATCCCATGGAAAAAGAAATGTTAACTTATGTAACTCATCTAGTGGATGATAACATGTAATTGTGAAAAGAGAGATTACTAAAATCTCTGGAAAGACAGAAAAGGGGGTTTTCATTTGGATTCAAAGATGATAGAGCATAAACTGGAGAATGGAAAGCTATCAAAATATTCCAAAATTAACATCATGGATACCTGAATTAGAGCCTAACATCAGGAGTGAAGGTGAAGAATAGAACTGAAAGACATTAGAGAGGACAAAGTCAACAGGATACAGGATTTTACAAATGAATTGATGTAAGTTTAAGTAATCGCAGACAAATTCTTGCTTAATAGTTTAGGGATGGGCAGGATGATATTGCTACCACCAACACAAAAAACCTTGCGCTTCTTACTATATTTCTTTTCTTTTTGATAGCGGGGATCGAACTCAGGTCCTTGCGCTTGCAGGGCAGGCGGTGGAACCACTGAGCCAAAACCCCAGCTCCCTTACTATATTTCTGATACAGTCCAATCTCTTCACATGGCGGACAAAACCTTCTTTTATTAAATATGCTATATCCTCTTGTAGGACTAACGAGTCATCTGAAGTAGAGATTTTACCTTTTCATCTCTGACTCCTCAGAGTTTAGTTTTCAGCCTGACACATTGATATTCAATATGTCTTTCAAGAGAATGAAGGGGGGAGGAGGATGAGGAGAAGGAAGGATAGATGAAGTGTAGGAAGAAGACTGACTTCTGTACCAGAAAGGGGTCCAGATCACATCTTCCAATGTGACAACTAGGGAGGAGTGCTAACTTACTGGGATTTGGGATCCGCCCTTGGGATTGGTGGAGTACACTAGTGGGTGTGTTGGGGTGGATCATGGAGGCACAGCCTTGGGGGGCCTATTCTGGTTGTTGGCCCCTTTCTCTCAGGCATGGTTCCCCTGCTCTGCTTTCCTGCCACCATGAAATATATTTTACTTCACCGGGTCCTTCTGCTGTGAGGTTTCTTCTTGGAGCCAGATGACCACAGACTGAATCTCCTTGAAATGTGAGCCAAAATAAACATCTCCTCCTTCAAGTTGTGGATGTTGAGTATTGTGCCCAGCAACAGGAAAATTGACTTATCATCCTCATTATGTTTCTTTGGAAGGATCAACTCAGCCTCTGTCCTGAGTTTTGGACACAGAGAAGTGTATGATAGGAAAAGAGAGGGATGAAGATAGCACATGATCAGTCTCCTTTCAATGCTGATGAAATAACCTGATTTTAGACTTAATTTAATCAATTTAAATGGTCTCAGTTAGAAAGTTTCTGTTATCCACTTCATGGGGCCTTCTTCTACCACATGTGTGATTACCTATGTGTGAGTGTGATATTTATACCATAATCACAGCCCGATGCCACTGTTACCCTCCACTTCCCTGAGAATTTATTGAAGGAAATGTAGAGTTAGCAGAAGGGATAGTACCAAAAGAAGTCCCATGTGATGTAGGGAGATAAAAAGGGATAGAATGTAGAGGGACAATGTAGATGGAAGGAAGAAGGAAGTTGGAAGAGGGGAAGAATAGATGTAAAAACAGGAGGAAAAGGCACTGGAGATGGGGGAATGAAATAGTTTTTTTTGTTGTTGTTGAGTTTTTTGTTTTGTTTTGTTTTGTTGGTACCAGAGATCGAACTCGAGTCCTTGTGCTGTGCAGCAGGCGGCCAGACCACTGAGCTAAATCCTGGCCCTGAAATAGTTTAGAAAGAAAGAGGAAATAAAATAGGGAGAAGAAGAATAGGAAGTAGATCTTTGGACATTCAAGGGAAAGTAAAACGGATTAGGATGTCTAATTATCTATGACTTACCAACACAACAGTAAGAAACCAAATATAAAACATGGTAGAGACAAAGTAGAGCCTTCACACTGGCTCAACTGGAGAGAGGTGTGATGTGGGAGCTTCTGGGGCAACAGCAGCTCTAGTAGCCTGGAGGCAGAGTTCACAGGTTACAGAAAGTCTGACATCATAAGACCTATTGTGAGATCACTGCCCTCCCTCTTCAGTAGTCACCTCAGGGCTGCTTGAGGTGGGAAATTGGTGAGAGCAACACAGGTTAAAATGAAACATTATTTTGTTTTTAAGCTCTAAGTCTTTAATATCCTGTTTATGGGCAGAGGGGAGCTAGTGTGTGTCTCAGCCTATTGTGAAAAGTTCTCCTCTTCATTACCACTGCTATTTTTCTAAGTTCCGAACCACATTGTAAAACCTAACACTTTCTAAAGATGCTTCTCATTAATCCCTCTCAGATTTGTATGATGGTTTCCATATAACTTATCTCAAAGATCTTGACAATATACACTCTCTGTTTTATTATTTTGTTATCTTTGGGAGGAGGGCACTGATATTTAGTCTCTCAACTGGAGAGAACTTCCTCATATGTCCAATTCTGACAATCTTGATGTCATGAAATATTCTCATAATAATGAGGAACTATAGATATACAGTAAAACTTTCTTGTGCAACCATAATTCATTCTGGAAACATGCTTTGACTCCAAAGCACTTGTATATCAAAGCAAATTTCCCCATAAGAAATAATGGAAACTCAGACAATTCATTTCACAACCCAAAATTTCTCATATAAAAATGATTACAATACTGTAATATAATACAAAATATACAGGAAAATAAACAAATTAACCTGCATTTATCTTTGAAAACCTTTGTGATTGGTGTGGGGGACACAAGAGAAAGGAGGGTTACTGTGTAGGGTGACTTTCACTATCAATAACAGAATCACTATTATCTATTGGCTCAATGCAATCATTTTCTTTTCATGCATCTTTAACAAGGGACCTATCCAATGACACTTGCTTTTGCCTCCTATAGAGGATTTTGTGGAAATGTAACAGTGCATTAGTTGTTAAGCAGATTCATTGCTTGTATTGCTATCTCCTTATATAAGTAATGCTTTTCTACAAAATGTTGCAGTTTCCCACATTTTACACATCTTTCTAATCTCATTGGAATTGAGGAATTCACCTGCCTTTTTATCCTCCTTCTCTGCAGATGCGATCTCCTCTATAACCTCTTGCTGTTGGGAGATGATTACCCACAATCCTGCAGCAAGAGAGAGAAAGCGAGAGAAAGAGAGAGAGAGAGAGAGAGAGAGACAGAGGCAGAACCATGGGCTCAGTTGTGATCATGTGACATTAGATGTCACATACAACTCATATTGCAAAACCACTCATTTATCAAGTTAAAATATTTTGAACAGTGTTTGCTTGTTTTGCAGAACACTCACAGAACAAGTTACTTGCAATCTTAGGTTTTACTGTAATGCAGGAATTTGAATGACTCACAAGGGATATATGCAAAGTCCAGAAAAAGATTTCAAATAATTACATGACTTAGGATCTCATTTGTATAATATACTTGGAAAAATAATGGAGATGGGGATATGTGAATAAGCTCTGGGGTGTACTAATATCAATGGACTAGTTTGCTACTATAATATGGTTATGCAAGCTATTATCATCGGAGGAGGCTGATGAATTTTATGTAAGACCTTCTTTTGTTTGTTTTTTTTTGCCAGTCCCAACTGGCTCTTTTATTTCCCAAGCCAAGTGAGACCAAGCTCTTCTCCACCCACCCCAGAGCAACCCAGAGCCCACGTCACACCCCTTCCTCAAGCCTCAGCACTGCAGATGAATTAGCGATCTCTTTTCTTTTTTCTTTTTTTTTTTTTGGTACCAGGGATTGAACTCAGGACCTTGCACTTTCGGGGCAGGCGGCAGAACCTCTGAGCTACATCCCCAGCCCTAGTGATCTCTGTTCTAAAACATGGCACCGGAAACACGAGTGTTTCTAGAGCCAGGGCTGGTGTTGAGTAGAGCTGCATCCTGAACATGGGGACCCAGACCCTGTCCCCTCGGGGTGGCTGGCCAGGGCCACCCTGGTGCTAACCCACCCTACACTGTCTTTCCTGGAAGTGGCTCTGCTATCTGTCCCTGAAGCCCAGGCCCTTGGCTAATGATCCGGTATCTTGCTCCCAAGGGAAGCTGCTTCTAGGCTGCCCCAGTGAGGGGCCACCCTTTGCCTTGCTCCTGACTTCCCACCCCCAACCTGCAGACAAAACTGAGAGTGAACACAATGTTCTCATGCCAAGCAGGACTTAATACGGGGTTGTGATTCACTGGAAAACAGGCATAAGCCTGGACTGCCAGGGTAAAAGACAAATGGTCACCCCTGCTCTGAACTGGGCAGTCCTGGTACCCCTGGCTTCCCGAAACTCCTGCTCCATCAGCAGTGACCTTCTCTGGGACCTGTGTTCCCATCCTCTGCTTTCCAAGGCCCGCCAGCATCTGGGCCTGCATAAGTCACAGTGGGTTCAGGAACCCTCACACGAGACCTGGGCATGCAGGGGCTGTTTTCAGGCCCCAATCCTCAGAGGGCTGCTTGGTCTGCACAGGAAGCAGCCTTCATCCTCCATCTCCTGTCCCTGCTCACCAAGTCTCTCTGCCTGGGCCTCCGTGGAGCTAAGGGCAGGGCCACGTGGATGGGAACCCACCCCACAATGCCCAGTGCCCCTTGGGTTTCAGCAACACTTAGAACCTGCTCAGCAGTCTGGGCTTGCACAGCTGCTCTCAGTGAATCTCACTAAAGCAACTGCTAGCAAACAGCAGAGGCTCAGGGCGTGCAGGACTCCCTCTCTTCTCCCTCCTCGCCCTCCCCACCCCCTTCTGCAGGGCCCAGCCACACCACACCGTGGCTTTGGAAAACAGAGCCCGGCTCCCTTCTCAGGCTTCCTTGTGCTCCTCGTCATCTTTCTTCGGAGAACGAAGACTCTTCTGTGTCTGGATCAGGCTGACACCTGCTTCAACCCTCCCAACCCCCACAATGACAAATTCCCAGCCCCAACCCCTTGGAGCAGAGCTGAGAGCCATGGGCTCAGGACATGGCTTTCCGGTGGGCTCGGGAGTAGGCATAGGAGATGGGATGGCGCGTCCCGGGCCTCACAGTGAATGTGTTGATGTGTGACCTGCCCGTGGCAGGCTCGAGGCAGCGCTCCCCTGCCAAGTCCCCAGGCACCCTGTACTTGGCATCACCCATGCCTCGTGCCACAGTGCCCTCCAGTGACATCCGCCGCCCGTGGATTGCGGCAGGGTGTGGTCATCCGGTCGAGGGGAGGCGGCGAGGCGTTGGGGGTGCCCTGGCTGTGGCCGGGTCCAGGGCCATGGGGTGGCTCCCCCCCAACGTACAGCCACTTCTTGATGAGCGATCGGCCCCCGGGGCAGCCACGCTCAGGGACACGTGGGAAGGCCAGGGTGCGTGGGAAGGCCAGGCCGGGCGGCCGCCCCAAGTCCTTGAGAACCGAGGGAGCAGGGTCGTTGCTGAACTCAGGTGGCGGTGGAATGACCTCAGAAGTGAACTCCTCCTCAAACTCATCGTCCTGCCGCCTGTAGAAAGGTGAGGGCGGCGATGACAGGGACCTGGGGAGCAAGGGGTCCTGCGGGAGGCTGGAGGGGATAGGCCTGTCCCAGGTCCCCCTGGGGGCATGGGGCTGCATCGCTGTCCACCGAGGCAGCGAGGGTGGCTCTGTGCCCTCTGGGGACTTCCGCTCACTGGGCAGCAGGGTGACCTTCTCCACCTCCTTGGGTGACTTGGGGACCACTGTGAAGGAGCTGGGCTTGCAGTCCGTGGGGAAGACGCTGTTAGACTTGGGCTCCGGCAGGCCGCCGTAGCCTCGAATGCTTCCAGGCAAGGAGGACCGTCCTTGGGCAAGCCCTCTGGGCCTCCCCTTCTGCGCCCCCTTCCGGGCTGCCAGGAGCAGGGCCATAGGGGACCCGCGCTCCACCACCTCCCCGGTCACAGGGTGCCAAAGCAGTTGGTCAGCAGGCAAGGATGGGGCCAGGGGTGCGGCTGGCCAGGCTTAGGGCCCCCGCAGCTCCACAGGACCCCCTGGACCCATGGCAGCCTCAAGGCTGGGGCGGCTCTGGTGGCTATGGGGCTTGTAGCAGAGCCACACCTCTCCCAGGCCCAGGGACGCCTTGGATGTGGGCAGCCTGGTGGGCTCTGTCGGGGGTGCTTGTGGCCCTGGCTGGGAGGGCGCTGCACCTTCCTGAGGTTCTGGCTACTCTTGCTGCCCACTTCGCTCAGCTGGGACCCGCTCCTTCTCTGCCGTCAAGTGAGGTGGCATGGCGGGCTTCATGGTGGCCAAGGATGATGTGGCCGGCTCAGGGGTGGCCGTGGTCCGCAGCTGAAGTGTGGTAGAGAGAGGCAGTGGATCCTTGGCCACAGGCTTGGGGAATTTGCCATTATCTGTCCCGTTTGCCAAGCTTAGTCCCCCTCCTGACCGGGGTTTGGGGGGCAGTGACCCCACACTGGGGCCTGGCATCCTTCTCTTTGGATGCAGGCAGCCGGGCCTCCAGCTCCTTCTGGATCTTCTGGACACTGGGGGCTGGGGCGTCCTGGGGTCATAGTCCACTGGAGGGAGGGGCAGGCTGGGACCCTTCTCGGGGACACCCGGGGGCATCTTCTCAGGCAGGCTCCGGGGCACCGCCTCCACTGGGGGACTCGGGCCCTTCTTGCCCTCCTTGTCCTGAGCAGCCACTGTGGGGCCCAGCCTGTGACAGAGGGCTCTGTCCTCCTTCCTGGGGCCGCACAGATAAGCTGCCAGCTGGCTCCGCAGCTGCTCCAACTGGCCGGGGTCGCACCAGTCGGCTGGCTCTGAGGAGGCCTCGGGTGCCTGTGTGGGGAGTTTGGGTTTGGACTTGGGCGTGGGTTTGAGAGCGGACAAGCTGGATTTGGGGTGCTTTGGGAATGCAGCAGCTGGAGGGGCAGCCTGCACAGCAGAAGGCTGTGGAGGGGGAAGTGGGGGTGCAGGGGGAGGCAGTGGGGGTGCAGGAGGGGGTGGGGGAGGGGCAGGGGGTGGAGGCCCAGCTGGTTCATTTGTGGGGGGCTCTGCCTGGCTGAGGCTTGGGCTGGGTGGAGCCTCAGCCTTGGGCTCCCTAGAGTGGCCTGGCTCAGCGGCACTGTTGGGGTACACCTGGGACGCAGGGCGGATGTGGAAGCTGTGGGGCACTGGGAGGTGGCTGGGGGTCTTCTTGATGGTACCCTCTTCCTCTGGGGGAGCCCCTTGGGCTTCCTGAACTGAAATAGATGAGGTCTGGACCGGGGCTGGGGGGGGCACCTTGGACAAATGGGGGGCAGTGAGGTTGGTCTCAGGGTGTGGCCCCTTTGGCTGGGCGGGGCTCCTGGGGGGGCTGGTTCTGGGGGTCTCTGGCTGCCTGCCATTCAGGGCCACATCTGATGTCCACTTGGTGCCCCCCCCCAGAGGGGAAGAGGTGGCTCCCCTCTGTATGAGGAGACGCGGGGCCAGGGGTGGCGGGGCTGGCACAGAGGGTGGCAGGGGGGCCAGAGACACCAAGGGAGGGGCAGGCGGGATGAAGTCGGGCAGGCCGGGTGTGGTTGGTGGGGAGAGGATGGGGGGGCATGGGGGGCGGGGGTGGGGGGGTTGGTTCCAGCAGCAGAGGGGGAGGCGGGGGAGCTGTGGAAGGGGGCAGTGGTGGCAGAGACTACCCTGGGGCCTGTGGAAAGTCCTGGGGTGGCCCCGAGGCTGGGCCTGGGGGAGGTGGGGGGATGAGTGCGTCGAGGCCATAGTGCTCGGGCCTCAGGTCCCCCACAGAGCTGTAGAGCCGGAAGCTGCCATTGACCAGCGAGTTGCCACCTGTCACATCTTTGCCTGCAAAATCTTCAGGGACAGAGGGGGTCGGCACAGCCAGCCCATGATTCTCCTGGGTGTTCAGCGGAAGGAAGGTCAGAAGGGGCCGCACGCGGGGCCGGGCCTTCAGTGTGGCCATTCCTGACTTGCTGACCGTGTCGAATCGAGCATTCCCGTAACTGATCCCATCGAAGTCCCGGGTCCCCTTGTCGGGGGCCTCCTGGGTAAAGATCCAGGGCGGGTTGGTGGCATAGAGAGACGTGGGGGTGGGGCTGGCGTGCTTCTTCCCGAACAGCTTGCTGAGGGTGCCCTGCACCGCCGGGGTCTTCATGCTGCCGCTGGCCGCCGGGCCTCCGCTCTACCCGGCCATGTCCCCGTGCCACCCGCCCGGCCGCTCTCCCTGTAAGACATTCTTGCTAACTTTTGCCCCTCCCTATGAATGTATAATTATTTCAAAATTTAAAATTAAAGAAAAAACTTGGGTGCTGTCTTAGTCATATAGTCATTTGTTCCATAAGCCATTCATTATAGCCGTTAGTGTGACTATAATGAAATACAAAGGGCTGGGAACTTTGCAGAGAATATAAATTTCTTTCTAGCAGTTCGGGAGGCTGCTAAGTTCAAAATCAATATGCTAGCAAGTTTATTATATGCTGAAGTCCTATTGTGCATAGGTGGCACGGTCAATGTGTTCTTACATGGCAGAAGGGAGGAAGTGGCAAAAATGGATAAATGCTGTGATTTTGCAGGGCAGAAGATTGGCAAGAAAGAGATTACTCCCTTTACCCTTGAACCTTTGAAAAAGGTGTTAATTCTATTTTTAAAACAGAGCCCTCATGACTTGATTACCTTCCAAAGGCCTTACTTCTTAATACTGTACCATTGGGTTTAAGTTTCAATATGAATTTTGGAGGGGACACTATCATGTAAACCATAGCATTCCACCCAGGACTCGCCCAAGCTCATGTACTTCTCACATAAAAAATATATTCATTATATCTCAATATCTTAAAAAGTCTTAACTTGCTCCAGTATCAAATTTAACACCTAAGTTGAAAGTCTCATGTAAATATCATCTAAACTAGACAGAGGTGAAATGCAAGGTACAATTTATCCCAAGACATATTCTTCTCCAGCTTTGAGCCTGTGAAATCAAATTGTGAGCTTCCAAAATATAATACTTGGGCAGGCATTGGACAGAAATTCCCACCTCAAAAAGGAGCAGCAGGAAAAAGGAGGAATAACAGGTCTTTAATAAGTCTAAAATCCAACAGAGTGAAGTCATTAACACTTAAGGCTTTACAATAAACTTATTTGACTCCATGTTCCACCTTATGGATATACCAGAGTGGGACTTAGGTCCCTAAGGCTCCAGGGCCACCCACAACCACAGCTTTGCTGAAAAGAGCCAACACCGCAGCTCTCACACTAACATGCCTTTAGCTCTTCCAAGTTGGAGTTGCACACCAGTGGCTCAATAGTTCTGAGGTCTTGAGGATGGCCCAAGTCACATGATTTTACTAGGCCTTGCCCTTGTGTGTCTCTCTGTGTTGACTCTGACACATTATCTCTTCTAGGCATCGTCCTTGTGGAGGTCTCTAGAGCATCGCTGCTCCTGTAGCATTCTCTGGTCTTTGAGGGTCTCTGAGGTGTCCTCAGAAATGTAAATGAAATCTGTATGCCTGTACAGTTAGCCCCATGTGGATGCCCTCAAGGTCTATGGCTTGTGCCCTCTGGAGTAATAGCTGAAGCCCTGGGACCTCCTTGAACCACATCTTAAGTTGCCAAAGAACATTACAGAAAAAAATTGGACAGCAGAGGCAGGAGGGGATCTTGGGAAGTGATGCAAAGGATCCCACAGGCAACTTGGGCTGCTTCAGCACCCTGAGGCTCTTCCTTAAAGCTATTCTACACTCAAGGCCCTGGTATTCTGTGTCTGTGATGGGCATGTCATCTTCCCAAGATCTTTAAAATGCCTTTGGGGTCAGTCCCTCATTGTCTTGAAGAATAGCATCTGGCTTCATTCAATCCATTCCAATTGAACACACCTTTGATTTTCTCTCCTAAAACGTTTCTTTTTAACATTTTCATATTTTATTGGTACATTTTAGGTATACAATATAAGGACATTCATCATTGGAAATTTGCACCTCTACATAATCTCTCTTGGTTCTTATATTTCCCCCTTCCACTGCCCTCCCTTCAACCCCTCCATCCCTCCCTATTTACATAGAGTTTGTTTCCATTTTTTCATTTTCTCATATTAATTCCATTCCCTTCGTTCCTTTCTTTGCCCCTCGCACTTCCCCTTCCCCTTTGCCCCTTTTCTTCCTATTTCACATTATCAATAATACCTTTTAGTCCTTATTTGCACTTTCAGTTTCTCACACTGGAGATACTATTTGGTGTTTACACATGTGTGTCCTATTTATTGCACTTAAGAGTATCGCCTCAATGTGCATCCTTATAGCTATAAAAGTCTCTAATTTTTCATTTTTTATGGCTGAGTAGTACTCCATTTTATTTCTTAAAAACTACATTTTCTTTATCAAGAGTTGGGCATTTGGGCTGTTTTTCTTTATCCAGAGTTGGGCATTTGGGCTGTTTCCAAGTTTTAGCTATTAGGAGCTGTACTGCTATGAACATCGCTGCACGTATATCATTATGGTGTGATTTTTTTAATTCTTTGGGGAAGATACCCAGCAGGGAAATAGCTGGGTCAGATGGGACCTCTAGTCCTAGTTCTTTGAGGCATCTCCATACTGATTTCCACAGTGGTTGCAGCAGTCTACACTCCCACCAGCAGTGGAGCAGGGTTCCTCTCTCCCCACAGCCCCAACAGCATTTGTTATTGGTTGATTTCTTGATAGCAGCCATTCTTTCTGAGGTGAGGTGGAATCTCAGCCTTGTTTTCATTTGCATCTCTCAAATGACCAGTGATGTTGAACATTTGCTATTTGTACTTCGTTGCATGAGAAATGTCTGTTCATTTCAGATGCCCATTTTTGGATTGGGTCTTTAAATTTCGGAGGTCTGATTTTTTGAAGTTCTTTATAGATTCTAGATAGCAGACCTTTGTCTGAGGAACAGCAGGTGAAAATTTTTTAACACATTGTGGGTTGTCTCTTCACTCTGTTGGTGGTTTCTCTTGCTGTGCAGAAGCTTTTTAGTAAGAAGAGATCCCACTTGTTGATTGTTTGTGCTAGTTCACAGGAAACTGAGGTTTTAAAGTCTTTTCCTACACCGATATCTTCAAGAGTTCTACCTAATCTCTATTCCAGCCGATTCAGCATTTCTGTTTTAATATTTAGATCTTTCATCCATTTCAATTTTACTTTAGTGCATGGTGAGAGATCTAGGTCTAGTTTTCATCTTTGGCAAGTTGAAATCCAACTTTTCCAGCACCATTTCTTAAAGAGGTTATCTTTCCTCCAGTTTTTTATTATTATTTATTACCTGTTCAGTCTGAGAATCTTTCAAATCTTCTTTGTGTTTGTTTTTTTGGTACCAGGGATCGAACTCGGGAACTTGAGCTTGCGAGGCAGGCGCCGGAACCACTGAGCTAAATTCCCAGCCCAGAAACTTTCAAATCCTGACGTTCTGCTTCCCTTTGATTATAAATTTCATTTTAATCTTCCATCTTTTCACATTTTAGTAAAAGTAGTTAAGAGAAGCCATGGAGCACTGCCGATCCTTTTCTTAGATATGTCTTCTGCCAAATATCTTGGAGTAGTACTCTGAAATTCTGCCTTCCATAAAGCAGCCGGATATGGAAGAATATTGCTGTAGTTTGAATCTGAAATGTCCCTAATGTCCCATGCATTCAAGGCTTGGCTCCCAGCTCATGGTGCTATTGAGAGTTGATGGAACTCAACTACAGATGAAGTCCAGTGGGGGATCTCCTAGTCATAGGAGGCATGGCCTTGAAGGGATAATGTGATGCCATCCCCTCCCTTTCCTGTTTTGTTTGTCCTGACCATAAGGTGAGCAGCTTTGGTCTACTATGTACTTCCTGCCATTATTTGCTGCCTTGCCTATGGCCTGAAAGCAATGGGGCCAGGGGAGCATGGACTGAAACCTCCCAAACTGTGAGCCATCATAAAACTTTGCCCTTTATAAGTGGATTCAAACAGATATTTTACTGTCTTAGTGGAAAGCTGACTTACAGACACACAGTGTGGCCAAGTCCTCTGCTCCTTTGTAATAAGGAAGGGGTTTCCTTCAGCTTCTGCCAAGATATTTTTAATTTGTAGACCCTCACCAGAATAGCTCCCACCGTCAATATTTCTATCAACTTTCTTTTTTACTACCACTTCGGTAATTGTTAGGTCAAAGAAGACCCCTAGGGCAACCAACAAGATAAGCAACAGCAAGAAAATTGAAAGTGCAATTTTATTGCCTCTGGCAGCCAGATGCCTGAGTCATGACTCCAGGAGCCAGCCCCTGGCCTGGGGTGTTCTGCACTATACACAGAGCTGTGGGATTAGATGTGGGTAAGGTGATTGGTCAGAAAGGAACAAAGCTGGGTCTTCTGGCAGGTTGAGCCAAGCACTATTTTTATAAGGTAATTTTCTATTTTTCTGAAATGGCATCACTCATTCAAGGTAGAGTTAAAATATACTTTCCCAAGTTAGGTTTTTTTTCTCTCAGAAGTGATGTGGCCTCTCTGCCTAGAAGGGGGGTCCTGCATTCTGTCCTCATATTCCCAATTTCTCAAAGACAAACTGGCTTGAGAAGACAAGTTTTGATTCTTTGAAAAAGCAGCACTCTTTCTGTAGGAATAAACAGAGACTTCTTTCCTTGGCAGGTAAGATATCTAAGCCCCTTCAGATTTGTAGGGCCACAGCTGCTTCCATTGGGCTAGTGGGGTTTTTTAAAATCTTTTATATTTAGGAGAGAGTTACTAGGGTTAAGTAAGGCTAAGTAGGCCACTGGGTGTCTGTTACCTGGGAAGGAGGATGCTGCTGTTTGGCCTGGAGCACAGACAGGACACAGGGCCGTAGTTATGGGAATGAGAAAGGAACATTTTTGTCTCCTAAGGGAGTTAGGACCCCATATTCCCAACTCCTGGTTTAAGGAATTAGGGTGTGAGTCCTTTCCTCATGAAGCTGCTTTCTGCTGACTGGTGTCATTGTCAGGGGGGATGCAGTGGAATCATGAAGTGGGCCAAGTGTTCGGTAAGGATAGGGGCATGGAGTCATCAGCATATAAGTAGTGAGAGAATTGTTTCGGTAGCCACATGAATTCTGTGTTGGATGAATTGATTGAGACGGTGTAAGCGATAAGAGGCAAATGTTAATATGACAATGACGACTATTATGGGAGCTAGAAGAGGGAGCATCCACTTTGTTGTCAGTGAAGAAAGCCAGTCTGAGTCTGTCTGATGTCGTTTGACCTCTGAGAATTTATCACTGAGCATTTTTTGCTGCATCCCGAATAATTCATGACACGTTGGCTAAGAAATAGCCTTCCTCCTGTAGAAACAAGCAGAAACCTCCCTCCTTGGCAGTTAGGATATGGAGGCCACTGTGGCTTTGAAGGGCCACACTGATACGAGGGGACAAACAGGCTGAGGTATAAGTCTCTGTCTAATTAGGGAGCAGGCATAGGTGGGATTGCTGGCCAAAATTGTACTGAGAAGAAGTGTTGTGAAGTATAGGTAATTGAACAGTGTCTGGTACATATGGATTTAGAAAAGGGCTGTACAGTAAAAGGCCATCTACATATTGGGTAAGGCAACTGCAAGATGTCTTTGGCTAGTGTCTTTCCAAAATGTGTTGGCTGTTAGAATCCTGAAGGAGGACAATTTTAAGTGAGTTGAGAGTTGTTGGTGTCAGAAACTATCAAAGTAGAGTTAAAAAAATTTTGGGAACTGAGGTCAAGAGGGATAGCAAAAAATATCATGGAGTTCAAGAGCTCTAAAGAAAAACATGTGTCAGTATTGAGGAAAGAATGTTCCATCGAAATGACTGAGGGGCGTTTAGTGGCCCACACTGTGGGGCTGACATGTTGGAATAGGTTGTGAGGTAAAGTTTGTACAATCTTCTTGTGGGGGTAGCTAAGGAGCAAAAAGTAGCTAAGGTTGGGGAGCTCTTCATGATAATGATAAAATGTAATTTTGAAAGTACATCTCTTCCCATTAGTGGGCTGGAACAGGTGGGGTGTGTTAGAAAGGAATTCATGAATATTATTCTTTTTAAATCGCGAGTCAGAGGCTTTAGTGCAAAACACTTTGTAGGTAAGGCCATCGGCCCCCATAATAGATAGAGAGGAAGGGATTTAAAGTCGCACATATTTTTGTTAAACCAAATATATTGCTCATATCTAAAAGAAAGGAGATCAGCTTACCTGACATTTTCACACTAAACATGGGTTTTATTTTGGTGATGGAGGTCCCAGAAGTTTTACGAGTGGGGCCAATTTACTTGTTAACAACAGCAAGTCTCAGCACACTGGGAAAGGACAGGTTGGAGTTGGCCTTAGATTTGGAATGGTTTGTCCCTTTCCCAGAGGTAGAGGGACAATTTGGCTGTTTGTCACTTCAGCTTAGGGGAGGAAAGGATGGTTTCTGTATTTATTTTTATCTTGTGCTGTGTATAGTCTCCGTTAGTGGACTGTTTCATGACTGTCCAGTTGATGTTGGAAAGAAGTGTGTTATCACAGAAGTTTGAGTGCTGGGAATTTTAGCTCTTTTGTCACTGTATTTTTCCTGATGAATCAGCAAAGATAAATCATTGGCATGGGACCAAGTGATCACATCTGCAACTCTTGTGCTGAGTGAGCAGTGATGAAGTTAGGGGCTTTTTTGAGTGTGTTGATCATCAGATGTAGGATGACTTTACGCTTAGAGTTTAGACCCAAACTGGGTGGTGAGATCTAGATGGCTTCTTTTAGTAGGTCTCAGGCCTATTGTGGAGAAGTGTACAATTCTGGAGAAATAAACTGAAGAAGATAGTTTTACAAACATGGACCAAAGAGAATTATTTAAGAATAATCTTCAGTTGCCATTTTTACCAAGAGTTTGAAAGCCAGACCAGATAATATCTTTTGTGGCGGTTACAGTCAGGCACTTATGTGTAACCACCCTTCCTTGTAACCTCTTGGCTCTATTTATCTTTTGGTCTGCTTGACACAAATGACTCTATTTTGATTTTGATAGCTTTGACTTTTTTATATCCCTTCTTATCCTGAAGACATCATGCTGTCATCATTTTGTTCATTATTGTCCCTTGTTGCCAGGATGGTGTTCTGGTTGTTGGCCTTATCTGGTCCCATGTTGAAGGGGAAGTAACTGATGATTTAGAGTTAGTGTCATAGACACTTTTAGCCACATTTGAGCAACAAAGAGGTTTAAAAGTAACACATCTTAGGCCCAACCGAACCAACGAGAGTAAAAACTTAAAATAATCAAACATACCTATGTATTTTCACAAACTTCATCCTCTATAAAACCTTCTTGACATTTGGACCTCCTACTTTTGTTGCTCTCTTTTTTTTCCAACCTGGTAGAACAGGCATACAAAATCCTTTCACACTAAAAATATATCTTCACACTTTAACTTTCTACAGATTTCCTTTTCTATCCTACATACGGGTTTCTTTCTGTAACTATCCAACTAGCTGCTTGGGACTTTTAAATGTCCTTAATATACTTTTCTTTCTTCTGTCTTGGAGTGAGTTATACATGGTTACATTTGAATTAAGACTGGCTACCCAGAGACCTCCAAGAGGCCTTGAGGCAGCATCCTTATCTTAGCCTAAATAGAAAACAGAAGATGACGATAACCTTGTAATTATAGTTTGAGAATCTTCACAAAGCCAGCTGTTTCTAAGACTATCTTAGGCACATTAATAAGACAAAAATATTAACTTAAACAACAGAATTTAAAGTAAATTTAACAATCAATTAGGAGGTTTTTAAGTGGGCCCTTCTCTTTTATGGGTGCTCAGGAAGGCTGCCTTATCTTGTGGCATCCTGAGAGAGGCACAAATCTTACTGTAGTTGGGTAGTTCCTTTTAGAAATGTCTCACCAAGTAAAGATACTGGGTTTTGGAGTTGCTGGCCTCTTAGCTTCCAGGTGCTTCTCATCTCAAACAAAGAATTTAACAAGACAAGCAAAAAAGAAAAAGGTGACAAAGTTTATTTGAAAAAGTGAGGGTGCAGGGCAAAGGAGGAACTCTCAATAGCCACCTTGGGCCAAACAAAAGAGAGAAAAAGTTAAAAGCCTAAAATAAAAGTATGCGCTGGTGGGGGAGACACAGGGCAGGCTATTTTGAAGAGCCACGATAGAGAACTCTCTGTGGGATCCACTCTCTTTGTTTCTTCCACACCTCATGGGAACCCATAAGAACTTCTACATATAGGGTCTTGAGGTGTATTTGCAGCATGTGTCCTGGCATCTGGTCACACTTCCCACCCCACTTTGTCACGCCCTAACTTTCTGCCCCATTTCCCCCTGAGAGGCATAAATGCCATAATTCTTTATGGGCTGCAGAAGGAGTGGAGCTCTCTGCCTTCAACAGCTTCTTTGAGCTGGAGGGGCCTGTAGACCCTACATACTGGGGATTATATGCTCTCCAATGACCTTGTGGTGCTGTGACTCTCTGGCTGGGTTGAAGAAAGAAAAACATGTCAGAAGACAATGAGAAAAGAGTTGGTGACCATTGAGCTGCCTGTTTGATAGGAGAAAGAAACTTTACTATTAGCCCAGATATGAAGAGTAGGTCAGATGTCCATGCTTCCTATAGAGAAGAGTATGTTAGAGAGGTGTATGACATAAATTAGCAGGAGTATAAGAGCCATGGACTTAGCAAAATCCTGTTTACTTACCTGTAACAGCACTGAAGTGGTGCTTTTTGAAGAGAAATCTCAAGTGTTCTAGAGGCTCATAGAAATGGCTTTCTCCTCTTGGTTGATCTTGTTCTTCAGACAGTTCAGGTGGGACTGGTTTTGTTCTAGAAAGCTGAATCCAGTTATCTATATCTGCCACCTTTATGGCAGTGGGTGTGGTGAGGATCACTGAAAAAGGGGCCTACCATTTGGCTTTAATTGGTCAGTGGGTGTCCACTCTGTCCAATTTTTATGAACACTTGGTCTCCAGGGCAGACAGTAGGTAGTCCCCTGGGGCAGGAGTTGGCAGGACTCTGTTGCCATACATTTAGATAGCCTGATGAACTTGACTCAGATTAATGAGATATTGTAAGAGACCCAGGGTCTCTGGGTCTACTATCACATCAGAGGGTAGAAACAGCCTCCCGTATAACATCTCAAATGGTAGTGCAAGCTTTGTAATAACCTTAGGGGTCTCTAAGAGCATGGCCTGATACTTAGTGAGCCATTCCCCTTTTAACCACAAGTAATCTTTTGTCTGCCGAAGAGCTCTGACCTGATGGGGAGACAACACTTCTAGTCTGTGTCCAAAAGTCAACTATATAGCTTCTTTTGTTAGTACAGCTACAGCTGCTACTGCTCTCAGGCAGGGTGGCCATCCCGCAGCCACTCCACCTAACTTCTTTTGAAAAGTATCCCACTGATGTGGTTCTTTTCCTAGCTTTTGGATCAAGATGGCCAAAGCAATTCCTCTCTTCTCTGAAATGTAGAGAAAGAAGGGATTTCTTAAGCCAGGTATCCTCAGTGCTGGAGCCTGAGTAAGGGCGTGCTTTATTTCCCAAAAGGCATCATCAGTCACTTTCCTCCATTCTAGGGGCACAGACTCAGGTTCTTTGACAGCCTCATATAAAGGCTTTGCCATTAGTCCAAAATTAGGTAGGCAGATCCTACAAAGGCCAGCCATTCCCAGGGAGCTGTTGTTTGGTGGCAGGAGGACCAAGACCACAGAGAGCCTGGATCTGGCCCCTAGACAGGTGTCATTCCCCATGTGTAACACTATATCACAAATGTTGAACTTTTTGCAGAGATATCTGAGCCTTTCCTTTGGAGACTTTATATCCACTCTTAGGTAGAAAGTCAAGAGTTATTACAATGTTATAGTCAGATAACCTCTAAATAGGACTGAAAACTCGAATATCATATACACACTGTAGGATGGTTCCTTGTTCCAGCTTTAGGTTCCTCAAATCTTTTTCTAGTGCTCGAGCCAAAAGGTGAGGACTGTCTCTAATCCCCTATGGGAGAACTGTCCAAGTATATTGTTGCTTTTCTCTTGAAATGGGATTTTTCTATTCAAAGGCAAATAGAAATTAGGAGTCTGGGTATAAGGGCATGGAAAACATGTGTCTTTTAAATCTAAGAATGTGGACTAATTAGTATCTCCTGGAATATAGGAGAGAATTGTACAGTATATGGCTCTGCCACCAGAGGATGGATTAGAATGGCAGCCTCATTAATGATGCAAAGGCCTTGTACAATCCTGTAGCCTCCTGAAAGCTTTACTACAGGGAGAATGGGAGTATTGCAAAGAGACTGACAAGGCCTTGAAAATCCGTATTCGAGAAAACTGTCTGTGAGAGGCTGGAGGCCTTTACATGTCTCTTTTTTGTTTGTTTGTTTGTTTGTTTGTTTGTTTGTTTGTTTTTGGTACCTGGCATGGAACTAAGGACCTTGCACCTTCGAGGCAGGCGAGGTGCTGCTGAACTAAATCCCCAGCTACGTGTGTCTTTTTTGATTGGATACTGTTTTTGTTTAGAAAATGGGCTGGGATATTTTAGTCTTTTAACTACTAGCAAATCAGAACTTGCCCTCCCAGGTATTACATTGTACCATGCAGCAGGATCCTCTTGTTGGTTAATTTGGTCAGGGAGACCTGGTATAGTCCCAACAAGTAAAATTCATGTTGGCCTTAGTTGGAATTTGAGAATTTCCTCCCAATTTTGCTAGTAAATCTCTTCCTAGTAAGGAGTAGGACACCGTGGAACAGTTGCAAACTCATAGTTAATCATTTGGCCTTCAAGGTGACATGTCAGAAGAGGTGTAAAGAATCTCCAATTAGGGATCCCGTGGACCATAACTACAGCTACGGATCTAGAGGAGAATTTACTAGAGAAGGAAATCAAAACAGAATGAGCCACCCCTGTATCAATAAGCAATTGAACTGTCTTGCCCACGACATTTAAGATTACCCAGGGTTCCTCGGAGGGAGTCATGATGTCCATGGACAGGGGCATTGCAATTTTCTCTCAGCCTCTTTGATCATCAGAGCAGGAAGCGAGGGTTCTGGCTGGCCTAGCCCCTCTCTAGGAGTGAAGACAGTCAGACCTCCAATGCCACAAGTCAGGTGCATTAGCTACTTCACATATGGAGAAGGGCCCAGGTGGAGACTTGGTGCAATCTTATGCGTAGTGTCCAGTCCTCTTGAATTTGAAACAGGGACTCTTTTCCTGGTTGGCCCTGGGTTTATATTATTGTGTGCACCCAGCAAATAGTGGCTAGCTCGGAGTGTCAGTCTTTGCCCACTCTGAGGCACTGACCTCCCAGCCCCCCATGTATTATGGAATTATGAATATCTCTATTGTCTTTCTTTCTTCAGCCCTCACCGGCCACTTTCTAGGCAGATCCCATAGTTCCTTGTTCTGCTCAAGTTGACAGGCATAGGTTTTAAGATTACTTGCATCTTGTTAGAAGAAACAGCAAGAGAACTAGCCAGGAAGTGATAGCTTTCAAGTGGGCTCTTGAACAGAGAGGGAACCCAGTCATCTAAACCCAGGTTGGTACACTGCTGCACTCTAGTGGCAGCATGGACACCTGCAGCTGCATGTGCCAGTAGTGGCCCAGGCACATGGTCACCTCTAGTGCCTCCTACAGCACCAGCACCATTGGCCCAAGAAGGGCACACAGTGGGACCAGCAGACCAGACAGCTGCATTGTGCAGTGAAGGCCCTGTTTCCTGCTCCCACAGGATTGCTGTTGTGCATGCTGCTCTTGGCTCAGCTCAAACCATACAAGGCACACAGGACCTTGATGCCTCCAGCCTCTAAGTAGGCCAAGCCCTTGGCCTGGCTTAGGAGCCCATCACGCATGTGCCTGGGCAACTTTGGCCTGCCCACACTCAGAATGCTACTGAAGGGGGCTCAGGCCCCCACATTCCCTGAAGCCTGGCCCATGGCAGCCCATGGGGCCCCATTCCAAATGTCACTCATTGATGGCCGAGGCTTGCCCACCACTTCTCAGTGGGTGGCACAGATGTCAGAACACTCGGCCAGGTCCACCCCAGCACAATTAGCCTAGTCGAGTGCCTGAGTCCTGTCACCTGGGCTATGGAAATGTGAAGGGGGGGGGGTGTGAGAAAGTCATGCATTTGTGCACCTGGCCAGAGAGACCCAGCCCTTCCTATACCCCAGTCTTGTGGCCCCATGCCTGCGGCTTGGCCTCTTGTGTGCACACCCACCTGGAGCTGCGGCTAAGGTCCTCTGGTGCACTTGGTTGCCACCCACCTGCTCCTCTCATTGGCAAAGGCAAAGACCAGAGCTCCTCCAAAGCGAACAGTAGAAGCTCTTCCAAAGAAAATCAGTCACCACAAAGATCTTCCAAGGAAAATCAGGAGAAATCCTTCCCTCCCACTCTTCTTGTTATACCATTCTGACAACAATCCTCCTTAAAGTGGGTCTTCCGCTCCCAGAACCATGCTGATTCAATTTAGCTGGGTGTTCCTACTCATGTTGACAATTAATTAATTAACCACTACAAGGTGATTGGGCAGAAAGGGAAAAAATAGGTAAGGGTGGTCAAGCAGAAAGGGACAAAGTGGGGTCACCTGAAAGGTTGTGCTAAGTTCTGTTCTATTTTTCTAAAGCAGCGTCACTCAGTCAAGTTTTAGTTAACTTCCACTTTCCTAAGTTAGGTTTGTTTTTTTTTTTTTTTTTCACTCAGAAATGATGTGGCCTGTCTGCCCGGAAGCGGGAAGGGTGCTACATTCTGTCCTCACAGAAATCTGTAAGACACAATTTCTCTATAGCTCACTTCTTTTGAGACCTCACCAGAATTGCTCTTAATCCTTCATTCATGGCCATACAGTCTTCTTACTTTTCCCCAGCACTCACCTGCAAACCATTCCAATGTCTACACATTAGTGTTTCCAAAGGTGCTGGCATATTTTTATGTATTTGTTAGAGCAATGCTCCTCCTCTCCACTAACAGTTTATGTTTTGCTCTGTTTGGGATGCTATATAAAATATTACTGTCTAGGTGATAGCTAAAAAGGAGAAATTACCTTGCCACTGTTCTTAAAGACAGGAAGTCCAAGATTAAGTTGATGGAAGGCTTGTTGTCTGGAGAAGCCCTCCTCCCCATAGATGGCACTGTCTATGTGTTACTGTTTGTTATGATGTGTCTTCTTGACTGGATTAAGAAATGCCTAGAAGATTAGTAAAGCAGAATTCTGGATGTGTCTGTGGAGCTGATTTGCATATAGGTTAGCAAACTGAGGAGGAAAGACTCACTCCAGTTGTGGATGGTGTCTACCAATAGGTTTCTAACCTGAATGTAATAAAAATAAAAAAGTAAGGCCAGGGGTTTAGCTCAGTGGTGCCATGCTTGCCTGGCAAGCACAAGGTCCTGAGCTTGATTCCCAGTACCCATAAATAAATAAGTAAGTAAGTAAATAAAAGAAGGACATTCACCTATTTTTGAAGTACTGCAGTCCTTCTGAGAGAGTTCATCATTTTCCTGCCATCTTCTTTGCACATTGGTCTCCAGTTTCTTCAGCCTTCCAATGCAAATTGGCACTGGTGACTCTCCCAGGAGCTTCTAGGCCTTTGATCTTGGACCGGTGCTGCATCCTTCATCCCTCTTTTTCTATGGCTTCCATTTTCTTGTGGTGATCAGCTGCTGGAGCCTCTGGCCCACTAGCATACAGACAGCCATTGTGGACTTTCCCATCTCTGATCCCACGGATAGCTATTGTGGACTCTCCCACCTCTGAGCCTGTAAGGCTACCTAATAAATGCCTTTGGGTAATTATACATATATTTTCTAATGGTTCTGTTTCTCTAGAGATCCCTAATTAAGACACTATGTGTTCTCTAATCCAGAAATGCATGGAAGAGAATAAAAAGGATGAATGTTGTGTCCTCACATGGAAAATGAGCAAAAACCAGCAGTCCTCTCCATTCAAACTTGAGCTCTTTCACAAAAGTCTTTATTCCATTTATGGAGAGCAGAACGCTCATGGCTTAATTATCTCCCAAAGGCCACACTTCTTAATGCTTTTGCATGGAGGAATTAAATTTCAACATGAATTTTGGTGGGAACACCATTGAAACAAAGGGAGAACCTGAACAGAACCTCTAGACTTGATGCACTAAAATTCACGAACTTTAGAGGTCATGTAGCTAAGCAATATACAAGAGCTGATCGAAACATATGCTGCATGTCTAAATTTAAAAATCACAGTAAAGGCCACATCACTATTAATCTTTCCCAGAAACTTCACCCTCACTTCAAGCACACATATCCCCATTATTCCTGCTACTTTCTGAATCACTTCTGAAGTTCTATTTTATGCCTTTAATAGGCATGTTTTAAAAAGCAAGGAGAATGCTGATGTGGAGTGCCATCCAACTGAAAGGCAGGCTCATAAAAGCATTATAGTGTGTCCTCATCCACCTTATTCACTGGGTTCTACACCATGCAACTTCTAGCTCTTCACCAAACTCAAAATGACACAAAAGGTAAACATTTTGAGTAGATTCGGGACATCGAGGCAGCCATTATACCGCAATGAAGGACATGAAAGAAGACTTCCAGAGCTGCTTCAGAAAGTGGCAAGAATGATGGGATAAGGGTGTTTGAAGCAAGGGGGAATATTTTGAGGAGGATCAATGTCAGTGTGTCTTTCTCTGTAATACTATTTTCACATTAAATCAGTAACCATATGTTTCAATCACACCTTGAATTATAAGTCTCTTGCTAGCTTTGCTGTACTTAACAGCTCTGACATGTGGATCATGATAGTATTGCTTGCCTATGTTGTTTTCAGGAAGCTGGAGGCTACTTTTTCCTATTTGAAACCAGTTGACACCTCCAACGCCTCACTTGGTCCAGTCAAAGTGTCTGATGTTTAAATTTCTTGATATTGAGAGCTCAAAAACTCTGCCTTCAGATCATGTCAGTGTTTCAATTTTCTATGAAGATTTATTACACATGCACAGACCACCAATTACTTCACATTTCCTCATCTCCAATCACCTTTCTCCATGCCATAGACCACCTTGATTTTTAATGCAATAAATATCCCCAAGCCCTTTCCTCATGGCCATAGAGTTGAAATTTGCTGTTACATTTCCTCACTCAGTTGCCTCATGACTACACACTTTCTGTTTTATAAAATTCATCATTTTAGTGATTGGAATACTTTGCAATAGGCAAAATAAGCCTGTACTGGTAACACCATAATTCTAAACATAATTCTAATTCTAATCTCTATGGATCTATTTCTGGGACATTCATTCTGCTATATGGACCTATGTAACTGTCCTTGTGTCAATACCACACTATTTTGGTTAATGTGTGGATACAGTAAGCCAGACAGGAGCTACACTGATTCATCCCACTTTCTTCTTCTTCAAAATCATTTTAGCTATGCTAGGGCTCCTTAATTTCTGTGCAAATTTTGGAATAAGCTAATGTTTGGTAAAACACATTTCACAGGAGTTTGGAGAGTAATTTTATTAAGCTGATAGGTAATTTTGACAGAATTAACATCCTTAGAGCATCGCATCTTCTAATAAAATAACTCTTTCTCCATTTATTTAGATCATTATTATTTCTTTCATCAGAGTTATTTACTTTCATATGGAAATCCTATACATGTATTTTTATATTTATACTTATTTATCAAACTATTTAAAATCATACTGTGCTTTCCATTTTGGCTTTCACATGTTTGTTTCTCATACATCAGGACACTGTCAAGATTATCAAGAAGATCATACACCCTGACCAAGTGGGATTCATCCCAGGGATGCAGGGATGGTTCAACATAAACAAATCAATAAATGTAATACACTATGTTAATAAAGCCACGGACAAAAACCATATGATCATCTCAATAGATGCAGAAAAAGTGTTCAACAAAATTCAACATGCGTTCATAATAAAAAAACAAAAACAAAAAATTGGAATAGATGGTCTCTACCTCAACCTGATAAAAGTCATCCGTGAAAAACCAACAGCCAATATCACACTAAATGGTCAAAAACTGAAATCCTTCACACCAAAATCGGGAACAAGACAAGGATGTCCACTATCACCACTCCTGTTCGATATTATTTTGGAAACATTAGCCACAGTCACTAGAAAAGAGAAAGAAATAAAAGGAATAAAGATAGGAAACAAAGAAGTCAAATTGTCATTATTTGCAGATGACATGATACTCTACATAGAAGACCCCAAGAACTCCACCAAAAGCCTTCTAGACTTAATAACCAAATTCAGTAGAGTCACTGGATATATGGTCAACACACAAAAATCAATAGCTTTTCTTTACACGAACAACAGACTCACTGAAAAAGGAACTGGAGAAACAATTCCCTTCACAATAGTATCCAAAAAATGAAACACCTAGGAATCAACCTAACAAAAGAAATCAAAGACCTCTACTCTGAAAACTATAGCACTCTGCAAAAAGAGATTGAAGAGGATATCAGAAAGTGGAAAGACATCCCTTGCTCCTGGGTTGGAAGAAACAATATGGTGAAAATGGCCATACTTGCAAAACTGCTACATAGACTCAATGCCATCCCAAATGAAATTCTAACAGCATAGTTCACAGACCTTCAGAAAACATTCCAAAAATTCATTTGGAGCAAGAAGAGACCTAGAATAGCAAAAGCAATTCTAGGCAACAGAGACATGGCAAGGGTTATCACAACCACCAACTTGAAACTATACTTCAGAGCTACTGTAATAAAAAACAGCATGGTACTAGCAAAGAAACAGACCTGAGGACCAGTGGAACAGACTAGAAGATGCAGAAACAACTCCAGACACACTCAGCTGCCTCATCTCCGACAAAGGAGCCAAACACCCTCACTGGAGGAAAGATAGCCCCTTTAATAAATGGTGCTGGCAAAATTGGGTTTCAACTTGCCAAAGATGAAAACTAGACCTATATCTCTCACCATGCACTAAACTGAAATCAAAATGGATTAAAGATCTAAATATTAAAATAGAAACACTAAACTTGTGGGAAGAGAGGTTAGGTAGAACTCTTGAAGACATTGGTGTAGGAAAAGATTTCATGAACAAAACCTCAGTTGCACGTGAACTAGCACAATCAACAAGCAGGATCTCTTCTTATTAAAAAGCTTCTGCACAGCAAGAGAAACCACTAACGGCATGAAGAGACAACCCACAACGTGGGAAAAAAATTTTACCAGCTGTTCCTCAGGCAAAGGTCTACTATCCAGAATATATAAAGAACTTAAAAAAATGAGACCTCCCAAATTTAAAGATCCAATCCAAAAATGGGCATCTGAAATGACAGACATTTCTCAGATAAAGAAGTAGAAATACCAGATAAACATATTCAAATAAACATACGCTCAACATCACTGGCCATTGGAGAGATGCAAATGAATACAATGCTGAGATTCCACCTCACCCCAGAAAGAATGGCTGCTATTATGAAATCAACCAATAACAAATGCTGGCAGGGCTTTGGGGAAAAAGGAACCCTGCTCCATTGTTACTGGGCGTGTAGACTGGTGCAACCACTGTGGAAATCAGTATGGAGATCCCTCAAAGAACTCGAACTGGAGGTCTCAGTTGACCCAGCTATTCCCCTGCTGGGTGTCTTTCCAAAAGAAGTAAAAGAATCATACCACAGCAATATATGTGCTCCCATGTTCATAGCGGCACAGTTTGTAATAGCTAAAACGTGGAAACAGACCAATTGTCCATCAAATGGTGACTGGATAAAGAAAATGTTTTTTTTTTCCTTATAAAATGGAATACTACTCAGCCATAAAGAAGGAAAAATTACAGGCATTTATAGCTAAATGGATGCACATTGAGGCGACACTCTTACATGAAATAAATAGGACACACATATGTAAATACCGAATAGTTTCTCTGGTGTGAGAAACTGAAAGTGTAAATAAGGATCAAAATGTATAGTGAGTAATGTGAAGTAGGAAGAAAAGGGGCAAAGGGGAAGGGGAAAGGGATTGAAAGAAGGGAATGGAATTAATACGAGAAAATGAAAAATGGAAACAAAGTCTTTGTAAATAGGGAGCGGGGAGGGGTTGAAGGAAGGGCAGGGGATTGTGGGAAAAAAAAGAATCAAGATATATTATGTAAAGGTACAAGTCTCCAATGATGAATGTCATTATATTGTGTACCTAAAATGTACCAGTAAAATTAATTTTAAAATACTGTTAATTTTAATTATATTGATAAATTTTTGTGATGATCATTTATCCTCCAACATGGATGAACTTATTTGTTGCTTCTGGGCATTTATTAGATTACTTGAAAATTTTTACACAGACAAACATTTCATCGGTAAATAGGTAAAATTTTATTTCTTTCTTTCAAATATTTATGCCTTCTAGTTTTTGGGTTTTTTTTGCCTATTGTTGTTACCTTACTCATTAGTACTTCCAATAAAATATTGATGGATATCCTTGTATTGTTCCTGATCTTAGAGTGAAAGGATCCAGTCTTTCATCATTTGGTACGATTTTACTTGCAAGATGTTTGTAAGTGTTCTCTATCAAGTTGAGGGAATTGCTCTATGATATTATTTGGCTAGGCTATTTTATCATTGATCGGCATTGGAGTGATCAAGTTACTTTTGCATCTTTATGTTATTGATTCTTTTAGTGAATATACTAGTATTAGAAAACATACTCTGTATAATTTCAGTTCTTTTGCATTTGTTTAGACTTGTTTTATGAAACAGGATATCATCTCCTTTTATAAAGGTTTCATGGGTTAAGGAAAGAGGATTTTTTTCTGTCATTGGTAGGGGGAGTGATTTTATAAATGTCTATTTTATCTTGCTAATCAATGATGTGGTTTAGTTCTAAACCTTGATGACTTTCTGCCAATTGTTGTTAGAAGAGTTTTGCAATATCCAATGACAACTTCAGACTTGTCTCCTTCAATTTTGGAGTTCTGTTACTAGATGCACACACATTTAATATTTTCATGCGTACCTTTCAACAATTTTACCAGTATGTAGTGTTTCTGTGTGTACCTGGTATATTTGTTTTCTCTGATGTTCATTTTATGTGATATTAATATACTCATTTCAGTACCCATCAGAGATATTTGTCTGCATATTTCTTATATGATATGTCTGGTTTTGGTATCAGGATAATGCTGGTTTTGCTGGATGAATTTTGGAAGTATTTTCCACCTCTTCAATATTTTTAAGATTGAGATGACTTGGTAGTAATTCTTCAAATGTTTCATAGGATTTTGTAGTGAGGCCATCAAGTCCTGGGATTTTCTTTGGGGAAGAATTTTTATTAGTAAGTAAACCTCCTGATTTTTATCAGTCTGTCCAGCCTTTCTAATTCATGATTTGATCTTGGTAGGTTATATGTATCAACAATGTTTATCCTTTTTTATAAGCTATCAAATTAGTTTATGTATAATTGATCATAATAGTTTCATGATCCCATGTAGTCCCAGCATATCAGTTGCATCGTTTCCCTTTTCTCACTTGTTTTTATGACTTCTCTCTTTTTGGAGTCTATCTAAAATTTTGTCCACTTTGTTGATCTTGCTAGAAACACAACTCTTTTTTATATTGACCTTTGCTATTGTTTTCTAGTGTCTATTTCATCAATGTCTGCCATGATTTATTATTTCCTTCATTATACCAATTTTGGATTGCATGTTTTCTTCTTGTTCTATTTCCTTGAAGTAGGCTGCTTTCTTAAGATAGTTCTTCTTTCTTGATATAAACACTTGTTGCTATAAACTACCCTTTTAGAATTGATTTTGCAGTACCTCACGTTTTGATTTGTTGTTTTTTTCATTTGTGTTTGTCTTAAATTTTTCTTGTTTCCTTTTTAATTTTTTCACTTACCCATTGGTTATTCATAGGCACATTGTATAATTTCCATGAATTTGTAAAGTTTCCAAGTATCTTCTTTCTATTTATTTCTGCATTTGGACCATTGGAATAAGAAAGGATACCTGATATGATTTCAATTACGTCTTAAATTTTTTTAGGACTTGTGGCTAATATATGATTTATCTTTCTCAATGGGTTCATTATTCACGTACAGGAATGCTACTCATTCTTGTTTGTTGACTTTGTAGCCTTCCACTTTGCTGAATTTGTTTATCAACTCTAAGAGCCTTCTGGTGGAATTTTGGTTTGGTATGTGAAGAAGCATGTGAGCTGTTAAAAATATAGTGATTTTTTAAATCAAAAAATTTTATTACAGTAAAAGACACATTGCAATTAATCTCCCTCAAAATACTCCCCCTCCCTTGAAACGCACCTAACATCATTATCACCAGTTTGAGAAGCACTTCTGCAAATCCATTTTGGTATTTTTAGTTGCCATCTTGTGGCTCCCTGGATAACCTGAATAGATTCAAAATTTTTACCTTTCCTGGTCATTTTGACTTTGGGGAAGAGCCAGAAGTAGCATGGTGCCAGATCTGGTGAATAGGATGGTTGAGGACACACTATAACGTATTTACAAGCCTGCCTTTCCATTGGATGGCACACCTCAGCAACATTCAGTGTATCTTTTATCACGTCTTATAAACTCACTCACTAAGGGGGACTTCCTGACCTGCTCAGAAAGTAGCAAGTGCAATGGGATAAAGATGTTTGAAGCAAGGCGGCTTACCTTCAGGGGATTAATGACAGTGTGTCTTTCACTGTAATTTTTAAAACTTTTAACATTTACCACATATTTTGATCACATCTTACAGAAAACTGCAAATAAAAATAATTTGACTTCTTTGTTTCCTATTTGTATCCTTTTTCTTTTTTCTTTTGCCAGTTTGCTCTGGCTTACGTTTTGAGTACTGTGTTGAACAGGAGTGGTGAGTGTGACCACCAGTATCTCTTTCTTGATTTTCAAATGAATGCTTTTAGTTATTTCCCCTTTCCATATGTTACTTTTTTTTACCCCCACATGTTATTGGCTCTGGATTTGTTATATTTGATTTTTATCATTTTGAAGCAAGATCTATCTACCAGAGACCTCTGTGGTAGATTCCAGTCTCCTGCTCAGTGTAGGATGCAAGGCTGAAGAAAGACTCAAAGACAGAATAAAAAAACAAGTGGGAATCCAGGATGGCCAATGCCACTCATTTTTTATTAGTAATCAATTGGGGTAAAGGTAGCTATGTGGGAGGACAGGACTATGCCAGAGGATATAGAGTCCTGCAGTTTCTATGGAAACTAATGCAGGCAAGGCTTGTAAAGTAAAAAGAGAAAGCACTCTCAAATTAGGAAAAAATAGACAAAATATATGATTATAATTAGAACACTGTCCTTCTAGTTAAGAAGGTTTTGATTGTGGGAATGGAATTTGGGTGCCAGCTACTCTGACATCAGCTAACATCTTACCTCAAATTGAGCCCCATAGCTTCATAGGCCATTTCTCCAGTCTCAGCTATGGCCATTAGCAGGAAGGTCATGCTAACCTGCGCACTACCACAGTGCTAATGAAGTGCTTCCATGAGTCACATAGCTTCAGTCCGACTCACTTTTTAAAATAAGCCAAATGAGGGATTTAATTACAGCATGATTTGGCCATAATCAATATTGCAGTCCTCGGCATCTATCTATATTTATTTTTGTCGGAGTTTTATCATGAGTGGATGTGGGATTTTATCAAGCACTCTCTGCATCTATTGAAATAATAAAGTGATTTTTCTAGGCTTCTGTTTATGTAGTGTACTGCCTTTATTAATTTACATATGTTGATCCCCCCTTTCATTTCTGGGATTAAGCCAACTTGTTCATGGTGTATAATTCTTTTAATGATTTGTTGAATTCTGTTTGCAAATAACTTATTGAGAATTTTACAAGTGTAAATGCATATTCTCTGAATGTTGGCACAATTTAAGTAAAGAAACACTCCTGGACATGAAAGAACAGATGCACACCAATTCTAACTGCCATTAGGAGACAATGGGCAAAGACTATTCAGGCTACTTTCAGCTAAAGGGGGTCATAGTCATAGTCAGTAGTCAGAGACACTCGTAGGAGGATCTATCTAGAGGCTTCCCATAAGTCAGGCATTCCCATCTTACATAGGCGTATAGCTTTAAATCTGGAGGAGACAAAGCCAAAGAAACAGTTAAGTATGCATGGTCTAAAGAATAAGATCAACAAGACCACCACTAATGTGTTAACAAATGTTTCCACCAGGAAGAGCCAGTGTTGACCTCCCACAAAGATGGTAAGGAGAAGGTTCAGGGAGCTTTAAGGCCTGGCATGGCATCAACAAATCATCTAGTATCTTGAATGGCCATGGAGATATTAGTAAAATGATCAGGAATGTGCATACAAAGTCCAGCCTTTATAATCACACAGGATCCTTCTTATGCCACTCTTAAGATGTCTAAGGCCATCTGATTCTGGAGGACAGCCTGCCTCATTAATCTGAATTCTTCATTTAGAACAGAGATTCCAATTAATGTGTCATTTAAGGCCCACTGTGTATAGCTAGTCAAGGCCTCCCTGTGGTGCATGACATCCTCTAATATTAGGGAAGGGACAAATATAGAAGCCAAATGACCATAACAGTGAAACACATTCCTAGAACATTGATGCTGTAGATAGGGTAAGTTTGCAGATTTATCGGTAGTTTTTATTTTTGGTACCAAAATGAACTTGGGTCCTTGCGCTTGTGAGGCAGGCAGTGGAACCACTGAGCTAAATCCCTGGCCCCATTTATCAGTGTTTTTGACACTCCTGCCTTGCAACCACGAAAATCCCAGCATGCATGTCCCTATCTACCTAGGGGGTAGGAAGGACCACAAATTGGTTCTTTGTGACCAAGAAGTGCAGTTGGGGGCTCCTCATCCAAGCACAAGGTGATTAAACCAGACTGTTGCAAAACAGTCCTTGGCCAGTAGAGGTATTATATGAATACATTGATCAGGGGGCGCCCACCCCAAATATTTAGTAGAGTTAGGCCAATGAGAGTAGGAGTGATTCCTTTGCTCTCAATGTAAGGGGGCCTTTCTCCTAAGGCATCCTGCATTGGAATTAACCACATATAATCATCCCATATCTGAAAGTAGCCATCTTGATACCTATGATTGTTGGCTCTCATGATAGACCCCCTCACCTTTAGTTAATAGGGGCTTTACCAGAGTCCTCAGAGAGGCTTCAGTGGTATTTTCAGAAGAAATCCAATTATGCCTGACTTAGTAATAAGTGGAGTTAAGAAGTCACTCAGTTAACTTATTGCAATCATCTCCTTTAATTGGGGATACTCACTAAGGGAGTCCTGATGTACTTGACAAGGGAAGCATGCCTCATATCCAGCAAGATGTTTGTTGTAATTACTCCAAGTATTCCTGTACCCACACTAAAATGGAAGTGGACTCTCCTCTCCCAGGTGGTATAAACATAATAAGTATAAGGGCTAAGGATTATATCATAGAATGTTTATCTTAAAGATATCACTTTTGTTTTGAACAATAACTTTAAATCTTCTGTGGGTTCACAGGTGGTTATTCTCACTCAAGATTGGTCTCTGGCTTCCAGCACTTGAATGGAGTACGGTGTTTCCTGGAGTCAAGGTCCACTACCTTGACAGCTGAGGAGGTTGACAAGATGACAGTATAAAGTCCTTTCCCAAGTTGGTCCTAGAGAAGGAGATGGTAAGGGGGGAAACTTTACCAGTACCATATCTCCAAGGTGGAATATGGGCTTTCCCTTTTCTTTTTTCTTTTTATTTTCTTTATTTTCTTATAGAAGAAATTCAACAAGCACATTCTAAATAAAGTAGCCCCATACAAAATTGACTTTCTGATCTTTGAATTAACCAAAAACAATCACTCAAAGTCTATTAGAATTTTTTCACCCCTAATGAAACTTTAAACCATTAATAAGACTTTACTATACAGCTTTATGGATAATATTTAATCACTGTACTTCCAGGCTGGAAAGACTGCTACAAACTTGCAAGGCTAGGCTTTTTTTCCTGCTAGAGGTAAGGTAACTGAAACCATAACTCATGGGTTTGAGTTCTAGTTCTGTCACTTGGCAGCAGACTGATCATGAATAAAGTGTTTATCCCACCTATGCTTCAGTTTCTTAAATGAGACGGTGATGAGAATTTATGTTTTTCATTAGAGTTGGTTTGAGTTGTAAATGATTTATTTATAAAATATTCAAACAGTCTCACATGGCTGGTGTTATGTGAGTAGTAGCAAACTTTATCCATTTATCAAAACAAAAGAAAAAAAGGAGAAATTATTCATGACTCCTTAGAAAGTGTCAGATATTGAATACAATAAAATCAGAATGAGCAAATGATACAATCCATTGCTATTAGTACCATGAGATATGCATCATATGTTCATAGATTTAGGTCATGATATTGTGCCTTTTTCACATATTTCAAACTTTGAGCAACTGTATTAAGATATATTTTCCTTAATTTGCAGACTGAAAAAATAATACCTGAAGCTTAGAAAGATATAGGGAATTTCTCTGGATAACAGTTGAATAGTAATATACATGAGTTTCATATCTTTTATTCCAGTAATTTTTTAAACTGTAGACAAGAGGAACTGGGGCATTTATAGGAAGGGTGGAGTTGGCCAAGACCCATGAAAAGTTATTTGATTTGAATTATTGCAGCTACACAAAGTATAACTTGATTTTTATTTCTTCTTTCACTTCAGTAGTAATAGTTTATCATTTTAAAGTCACCTACTAATATGTAAGATGCTTCTTATGTATTGTTTATTTCATGGGTTAAAGTAGGTATCATTTACATTTATATATGAAAATGTGGTGTTCAGAGAGATTAAGTACTTTATGCAGATAGATGTTGGTAATAAATTTTGTGGCTACACAAAATTCAAACTCAGGCATGTTGAACTTATGCTACTAAATTATACCACTTTTTAAATATATTTAGATCAGTGACCTTGCACTTATTAATCAAAAATCTCAGTTGATGCCTCCTCTATGATACAGTTTTAAAATAATGTCTATAATTCTTCATAGAAATTATAAATAGCATCAAAACTTTTAATAGTTAGGATGATCTTATGGACTGTTGTGTCCCTCCAAATGCATGTATTAACATCCTAAGCCTCATCGTGATGAAATTAAGAGGCAATTTATGTCATGAAGGTGAGACTCTCATGAATGAGAATAGTGACCTTATAAATTACACTCCAGGGAGTTCCCTAGCCCTCTTTCTGCCAAATAAGGCTGCTACAATAACTGAGCAGTCTGCAACATGTAAGAGGGCTCTTATAAGAAACTGAGAATTTCAGTTGGTATCCTGAATTCAGATCTTCAGCTTACAAAATTGTGAGATTTACAGATTTTTAATTTAAGCCATCCAGTCCATGGTAATTTTCTATAGCAATCCACACAAATAGCCTAAGACAGATGCTATTGTAAGTAGGATTTTTTTCTTTTCCTGTTTTTCTTATGGTATTGGTGATTGAGTTCAAAACCTTCACACTGAGCTACATATCCAGTCCTTTTTTAAATTTTTATTTTGAGACAGGATCTCACTGTGTCACAGGATGGGGTCAAACTTGTGATTGTCCTGCCTAAGCCTCCCAGAGTATTGGTGTTACAGGGGTGCTGGGGTACTGTGCTATTTCCAAGCGTTCTTTCCAGGCACTTATTGTCCTGAACAAAGAAATTGGACAGAAAAACAAGGTAGCAAGGATTTACATTTAATAAATGTATTAAAGATAGGAAAAGGAGTATGATTTGCAGAGTGAGTATGGGGTATTATGCTCTTCAGAGTGCACAGTGGACCTGTGAATAGGCTCACAAGGAGGTGCCATGAGGTTAATGACTGCTGTCATTTATATCCCCCATTCTGTCAGATCTATGCTGTCCTTTCAAAAACCTGCTTGATCTTGTGCCAGAAGAATAAGATTGCTTTCCCTTTTCTTTAGGCTTAGTTTTTGAGAGTTGGTTGGAATATAGCCATTGAGTTGACATACTTTGTCAAGGCATCTGTATCTCTATTGAAGAGAAAATCATTACTGAGAAAAGGGCATCCATAGAGCATCTGAAAATGACAGAGAACTAGAGTTTTAGGTGTATGCCTTACATTAACAAAAGCTAAAGTAAGTGAATTGGGCCATTGTAGGAGGGTTTTCTGGGCCATTTTGTGATGGTGTCTCTTTAGGGTCTCATTTGTTTTTTAGACATTTCCCAAAGACTATGGTCTCCAGGCACAATGAAGGTGATAGAGAATGTCCAGTGCTTGAGAGACAAGCTCTATGACTGTTACTTTAAAAAGAAGGTCCATTATCAATACATAAACTCTTAGTAAGTCCAAATCAGTGGATTATTCCTGAAACCAAAACCATTACCATGTCCTGTGCTTTTTCTATTCTGCAAAGGAAGAACTTAACTCAGTTAGTAAAGAATCTACTCAGACCAAGAGGAGTCCCTTCCTTTTTGGCATATGGGTAAAATCAAGCTGCTGCCAATCTTCTCCAGGATATTTTCCATGTCTTTGCGTGCCTGGAGGAACTGTGGTCTGGTTAAGAAGATTGTTCTTTTGGAAGAGCTCACATGTCTTAACTATCTCTTGTATTGGCTGAGAGAGTCCCTGTCTTTGTTACATTCTTCCTGCTCAGACACAATATGAAACATTCGCAATTTAGAGAAGGAAATAATTATTTTGGCTCACAGTTTATACAGGTTTTAGTCCATATTCAGCTAGCTCAAAGGCAGGGTGGTATGGCAGAGAGACATGGCCGAAGAGAAAGAGCTCATGGCATGGCATCAAGCAGCAAAGAGTGATAAAAGAAGGAGCAGCTTATGCAAAATCCCCTCCTTTGAGAGCATTAGGCTTTTGGGGTTACTTATAGATATAAACCACAACATTTCACCCCTGGTCTCCATAAGACTCATGTGCATCCTTTTTTTTGTTTTGTTAAATTCTTTTATTGGTACATTGTAGGTATACAACACAATTACATTTCTCATTGGGAATTGTACCTTTACATAATGCATCTTGGTTCTTATTTTTTGCCCATTCCTAGCCCTCCCTTCACCCCTCCACCCTTCCCTATTTACAAAGACTTTATTTTCATTTTTTCCATTTCTCATCATTTTTCCTTTCCCTTCTTTCCTTTCCCCTGACGCTCCCACTACCCCTACCCCTTTGGACCTTTTCTTCCTATTTTGCATTATCGATTATTCATTCTAATCATTGGTACATTTTAGGTATACAATATAACAACATTCATTATTTGAAATTTGCACCCTTACATAGTCTCTCTTGGTTCTTATTTTTCACCCTTGCCCAGCCCTCCCTTCAACCCCTCCAGTCCTCCCTATTTACAAAGATTTTGTTCCTATTTTTCCATTTTCTCATATTAATCCCATTCCCTTCTATCCTTTCCCCTAGCCCTCCCACTTCCTTCCCCTTTGCCCCTTTTCTTCCTATTTCACATTACCTATTATACATTTTAGTCCCTATTTACACTTTCAGTTTCTCACACCAGAGAAACTATTTGGTATTTATACATGTGAGTCCTATTTATTTCACTTAGGAGTATTGCCTCAATGTGCATCCACTTAGCTATAAATGTCTCTAATGTCTCATTTTTTATGGCTGAGTGGTACTCCATTTTATTAAAAAGCCACATTTTCTTAATCCAGTCTCCAGTTGATGGGCATTTGGGCTGTTTCCAAGTTTTAGCTATCACAAACTGTGCTGCTATGAACATGAGTGCACATATATCACTGTGGTATGATTCTCTTAATTCTTTGGGGAAGATACCCAGCAGTGGAATAGCGGGGTCAAATGGGACTTCCAGTCCTAGATATTTGAAGTATCTCCATACTGATTTCCACAGTGGTTGCAGCAGTCTACATTCCCACCAGCAGTGGAGGAGGGATCCTCTTTCCCCACAGCCCCACCAGCATTTGTTATGGGTTGATTTCATGATAGCAGCCATTCTTTCTGGATTGAGGTGGAATCTCAGCATTGTTTTCATTTGCATCTCTCAAATGACCAGTGATGTTGAACATTTTTTCATGTATTTATTTGCTATTTCTACTTCTTTGTCTGAGAAATGTCTGTTCATTTCAGATGCCCATTTTTGGATTGGGTCTTTAAATTTGGTAGGTCTGATCTTTTTAAGTTCTTTGTAGATTCGAGATAGTAGACCTTTGTCTGAGGAAGAGCAGGTGAAGATTTTTTCCCACATTGTGGGTTGTCTCTTCATACTGCTGGTGGTTTCTCTTGCTGTGCAGAAGCTTTTTAATAAGAAGAGATCCCACTTATTGATTGTTTGTGCTGGTTCATGGGCAACTGAGGTTTTGTTCATAAAATCTTTTCCTACACCAATTTCTTCAAGAGTTCTGCCTAACATCTGTTCCAACTGGTTCAGAGTTTCTATTTTAATATTTAGATCTTTAATCCATTTCTATTTTAGTTTAGTGCATGATGAGAGATATAGGTCTAGTTTTCATCTTTGGCAAGTTGAAACCCAATTTTTCCAGCACCATTTATTAAAGAGGCTATCTTTCCTCCAGTGAGAGTGTTTAGCTCCTTTATCAAAGATGAGATGGCTGAGTGTGTCTGGAGTTGTTTCTGCATCTTCTAGTCTGTTCCACTGGTCCTCAGGTCTGTTTCTTTGCCAGTAACATGCTGTTTTTAATCACAGTAGCTTTGTAGTATAGTTGCAGGTTGGGGATTGTGATACCCCCTGCCATGTCTCTGTTACCTAGAATTGCTTTTACTATTCTGGGTCTCTCCTTGTTCCATATGAATTTTTGGATTGTTTTCTCAAGGTCCATGAAGTATGCTTCTGGGATCTCAATTGTAATTGCATTAAATCTACATAGCAGTTTTGGAAGTATGGCCATCTTCACTATGTTGATCTTTCCGACCCAGGAGGAGGGGATGTCTGTCCATTTTCTGATATCATCTTCAATCTCTCTTTTCAGCATGCTATAGTTTTCAGAGAAGAGGTCTTTGATTTCTTTCCTTAGGTTGATTCCTAGGTATTTCAGGTTTTTGGTTGCTATTGTGAAAGGAATTATTTGCACTATTTCTCTCTCAGTGAGTCTGTCATTGGTGTAGAGGAAAGCTATTGATTTTTGTGTGTTGACCTTGTAACCAGCTACTTTACTGAACTTGGTTATTAAGTCTAGAAGACTTTTGGTGGAGTTATTGGGGTCTTCTATATAGAGTATCATGTCATCCTCAAATAATGACAATTTGACTTCTTCATTTCCCATCTTTATTCCTTTTATTTCTTTCACTTGTCTAATTGCTGTGGCTAATGTTTCCAGAACTATATTGAACAAGAGTGGTGATGGTGGACATCCTTGTCTTGTTCCTGATTTTAGTGTGAAGGATTTCAGTTTTTGACCATTTAGTATAATATTGGCTATTGGTTTTTCATAGATGGCTTTTATTAATTTGAGGTAGAGACCATCTATTCCAATTTTTGTAGGGTTTTTGTCATAAATGCATGTTTGATTTTGTCAAATGCTTTTTCTGCATCTATGGAGATAATCATATGGTTTTTGTCCTTGGCTCTATTGATATAGTGTATTACATTGATTGATTTGTGTATGTTGAACCATTCCTGCATCCCTGGGATGAATGCTACTTGATTGGGGTTTATGATCTTCTTGATGATCTTCTGCATTTTGTTTGACAGTATCTTATTAAGGATTTTTGCATCTATGTTCATTAGTGAGACTGGCCTATAGTTCTCCTTTTCAGTTGGGTCATTCTCTGCTTTGGGGCTCAAGGTGATGTTTGCTTCCAGGGATGAATTTGGGAGTATTGCTTCCCTTTCAATTTCATTGAAGAGTTTAAACAGTAGTGGCAGTAGTTCCTCTCTAAATGTCTTGTAGAATTCAGCAGGGAAGCCATCAGGGCCCGGGCTTCTCTTAGTTGTTAAGTTTTTAATTACGTTTTCAATTTCATTGGTTGATATTGGGTTGTTTAGAATTTTTAGGTCTTCTTCATTCAACTTTGGTAGTTCATATATATCTAGGAATCTGTCCATTTCTTCTGTGTTTTCCACCTTATTGGCGCATAGGTTCTGGAAGTAGGTATTGATGATCCTCTGGATTCCTGCTGGATCTGGTGTAATTTCACTCTTTTCCTTCCTAACTGCATGGATTTGGGCCTTTTCTTTCCTTTTTCTGATAAGGTTGGCTAAGGGTTTGTCAATTTTGTTGATTCTTTCAAAGAACCAACTCTTGGCTTCATTGATTTTTTGTGTCATTCTCTTAGTCTCCATTGCATTGATTTCTCCTCGGATCTTTATAATTTCCTCCATTGTATGAGATTTGGGGTTGTCCTGCTCTTCTTCTTCTAGAAGCTTGAGGTTCAGCATCAGGTTGTTTAATTGGGCTCATTCTGTTTTCCTAATATGTGTATTCACTGCTATGAATTTCCCTCATAAGTCTGCTTTCATTTCTTTTCTGTAACTGCTTGTAGAACTTTGTTCTTCTGTTGAGTTTCTGGAATCTTAACAACTATATGCCTATGTGTAGATTTTTTTTGATCAAGGCTATTTGGAGTTCTATATACCTCACTTATCTGTATATCAATTTCTTTTCCCCTACTTAGGAAGTTTTCTGCCATTACTTCTGCAAAGAGTTTTTTTATGTCATCTGCACTCTCTCCTGTTTCTTCATTGACTCCGATCAGTCTTATGTTTTTCTTCTTTGCATCATCTAGCAGCTGCTGGATTGATTTCTCATGTTCCCTTATAATTTTGAAGCATTTTTTCTTTTCCTGGTCATTAACTGCAATCTTATCTTCTATATCTGAAATTCTGTCCTCACTGGCTCATTCTGCTGTGTAGACTTTCAGTGGAGTTTTTCATGTCCTGGAAATCTATTTGCATCTGTTTTATAGATTCCATTTGTTTCCTATGTTGGGATTCCATCATGTTCCTCAGCTCCTCTGTAGATTTATTAATCATGTCTTGCACTAGGGGCACAATTTCTCCTGTTATCTGAGAAATTATTTCTGATTTCATTTTTTCCAGATCCCCTTTTGTTGCCAGTTCAGTGGGTCCAGGTTGTTTAGTATCAGAGTGTTCCATCTCATTTCCCTTTGAGGTTGCTGTAGGTGATCTGGAAGTCTGGTTTTGAGCCTTATTTACATGTTTTCTCATTTCAACTGGGGTGGCGGGTGGGGGGTGCTATTGGTGCCCGTGCGGATCACCTCCGCTGAGCTGGGAGAGGTGGAACAGGGACCGGGTGGCTGTAGGGATGGTGGCCCGGAAGCCCCTTCCTCTGGACCAGGAGCAGTGGGATGGCGGCTCAGAAGCCCCTACCTCTGGGCCAGGAGTGGCGGTACAGATGGCATCCTGGAAGCCCCTTCCTCTGGGCTGGGAGTGGCAGGAGGTATGTTGGCTGGCATGCCCCTTCCTCTGGACCAGAAGCAGTGGGATGGCAGCTCAGAAGCCCCTACCTCTGAGCCAGGAGTGGCAGGAGGGTTGGTCGCCAGGAAGCCCCTTCCTGTGGACCAGGAGCAGTGGGACGGTGGCTCAGAAGCCCCTACCTCTGGGCCAGGAGTGGTGGGACCTCGTGTGCATCCTTTTATGCAAAATTCCATCACTAAGAGTTGCCGAAGTACTAACATTTTCTTTTTTCTTTTTAGAGTAAAAAAAATTTATTGAGAGAAAGAAAGCTTCTGTCTAAGAGACAGAAGGAAGACCGGAAAGTGTGTTACCTGCCCACCCAATGTTCAAAGATGTTTTATACAGCAAAGCCATGTGGTGAGGTGGGTACAAAGTGGGACAAAACTATAAGACCCAACAGAAATTTACAAGGTGGGCATGAGGTGGGACAAAATCATGACCAACCAATAATATTACAAGTACAGTCACCCAAGTAATATTGATTAAATGGGGATCAAATGGGAAGATAAATCATATACGAGGAATTTCCCATTTAGAATATCAATCACTGCTATCTATCTCTAGGGGAAGTAGTACTTCTTTTCCTTTTTATAATGCTAACCATTGAATGTAACTCAATTGTACTCCATGTTGACTCCTTGCTGTTCTGGCTTCTAGTGGGCTGGTGCCTTAAGGGAGACCCTGTCTAACTGCCTACACGATATCTAATTATCTTACATATTTGCAATATTCCTGCCCCCCCCCGAAGAAGTACTCCAAACTGCTGTGAGGGGGAAAATGGTGAAGACCATTCTGGCTACTTCCGGCTGAAGAGAGTTGTAGTGATCAGCAGTCAGAGTTACTCTACAGAGGGTCTATCTAAACACCCTTGATAGGTGTCAGGCATTGTCATCTTGGTAGCCTTATAGCTTTGTGTCTGGAGGAGAAACAGTTAATACATGGACCAAATTATAAGGTCCACAGGATTGCTATGAATATAGCCAACAAGGATTTCCACTGGGAGGAACTAGTAACAGCCTCCCACAAAGAGGATAAGGAGAAGGTCCAGAAGAATCAGAATCTGAACATAGAAGTCATATTATATAGTTTAGCAGTTATAAGCTGTTTACAGTCTCGATCTGGTGGATCCCAGTAAAAGAAGTCTAGCACATTTGTCATTGTTTCCATTTGTATGACTGTTTGGAGTTTGGTAGCCTCTAGGCAAGAATAAACAAAACTTTTAAGAAATTAGAGCATGTATAATCTAAGCATGAGCACACTAGAATGGAAGGGCAGGTTGGGGAGAAAGTCACACTTAGAAATTGAAATAGTGATTGCAACCTGCTGGCTCTTACAGATTCTACCATAGTTTTTTCCTAATGATCCATAATTGTGGTCAGCTACTGGTGCAGTTAGAAACTGCCAGAAGGGTTCAGTGACTGGAGCCCCTTATTATATCTAGCTTTATTACTATGGCATTATTTTATACCTCTTTTGGTTATTCTTTTCTGGTGGATGTTTAAGACCAAGTTAAAGTGAGACCTGTGTCAATCAGTATGAACCTCTTGCTATCTATCAAGGTCAGTTAAGTCTCCTCAGGCATTATTTTGGAAGCATGCATAGAGCCTCTCAGCTCCTCTGTCAGTGTCAGCCATCAGGATGGGTATGACCTTGCTTGACCATGTTACTTTCAGTGAAAGTGTGGGAGATTTTTCCCTGTTGGTGACCCTCCTTTGGCACAAGGTACATTTGTCCTCTGGTGCAATCTCCCTGCTCAGGAGGTTGAGTGATTTACCAAAGATGTAGGATCCTGTAGGAAAGGTTCCCTCATGTCCTGTATTCTTTGTTGACCTTGAGGGGCCAGGGCCAAAATATTGGCTGTCCTCATAACCCAGTTACCTTTCTAGTTTTGGTCTCCAAACTTTAGTTGTTGAACACCCAGAAGAGATCAGTGACATAAGCATTTCAGTAGGAGCAGTGAGCTTAACTATTATAATAGTTAAAACATCAAGCACTTGGAAATATATTTTATCAACCATGGTCACTTTAGTAGTTGAACCCCTGTGGAATGTTAACATAAAACAGTTATACATTATATAGAAAAACTTAAGATCAAGAGCCACACATAGTATTTTAGCGTGACAATCATGAAATTTTCTTTATAACACATTTCCATCTTAGTACAGAGTAGTCTTCCAGTCACACACCTTCATCTGATCACAAAACATTAAATGTCATAAAGAAAACTCTTATTTGTTATCCTTTAGTAGGATGCCATCTAAAGAGAACATACCTATTGGCCTATAAATGTACCTTAGGGGTTCATAAACTTCTACACCCAGAAAACATGAATATATATATATACCATGAAATAACAATGAGTATCAGTTACATGAAACCCTTTGTCCCATAATTTTGTTTTGTACCAAGAACACTTTAAATAAAAACCTTATTGCTTTCTCACAAAAAACAGCCATTTGACCATGACCAATGTATACATATAACAATAATATGTTTAGCAATGTATTTCCCACAAGGCTATGGAAATTATTGGGATCCCCTTTGTGAACAAAGGCTGGAATAAATTTTTTTTCCAGGCAGCTGCTCCTTTATTTTCCAAGGGGAGTCCTGACCAGTAGTTTTCCTAAGCCCAAGAGTCTTTATTTAATTATCTTAACAAATTTTTAGATGACCTGTGAGAGCCAGATCATAACAATTAACACATTATTTTGATCAATGAAACATTGCCAAGTAATACACAGACAACAATATGTACTGTATTTGTAAAACTAGTTGACATTATTTGGATAATCTGGCAACCTGGGAGAAGCATGTCTTTAATTATATTTATCTATAAGCCAACTTCAGTTACAGGTGAACATCTTTAAAAATCCAGAATACCAAAATGAAAAAAAGTTCAAACAAAACAGCTGTTTTGTTTTAACAAGTTGAACAGACAGATGCACACATAAGACAACTTGTTTATAAACAAGAGTGAACTCAGATGTATTTGGCCAAGTTGAATTATGGTAACTTTTATAATTTTTAGGTTTATAACTATAAAAAAGAACATTCAGAACTTTGTAGATCAATTAACAGAGATCTCTTGTAATAAGAATTAAAAGGAATAAAAATCTTCTACACCTGTGAAAACAAAGAGCATTTTACGACAGGCCCTAAACTGACAGTTTATCTGACTGGAATACCCAGCCATACAGGCTTCTAATGGTTGCTTTGAAAACCATAGTTGTTTGATAGTCACATGTAATTATTCCTTCTAAAAAGACAGACCGTTAAAGGTAATTTTAACTATCTTCAGTGGGGGTGTGCTCAGGCCAGGTTTGCATGTAGAAGAAACTAGATGACACTCTTTGGAGGTAAGTATGAATGCCAAACAGTGAGGGAAGAAGGCCTTCTAAGGATCTAAACTGCTGTGATGCAGATGTCTACCTATGAAAGTTTTTCCCATTTTGAAAAGAAACACAGGGAAAGAAGGAATCCGTGTCTATCCCTCCTGTTCTGTGCCCAATCTAAGTTGTCCCTTAGACTTTATCTTTTCCAGTGCCAGTGACAGCAGACTAGAGGTGCAAGGAAGTGGCCAGAGCCAGGTTAGCTGTTCTTACCATTCTCTAATTTTACCTGAAGGCTGAAAGATAAATCTGGACTAAAACTTTTGCATTTGTTTTTTGAGAGTTTCAGGATTAGACCTAGACCAGTTTTCTATATGGCCCAGAGATAAATGAAGGTCAGCTTTACTCTGGAAGGATTCCAGGGAAGGGAAACTCACCATCCTGGAAGCTTTGTCTTGAAATCCAGCAGCCACAGAAGAGGGAAGTGCCTTAAATCAAATAGCATTATTTCTCAGGGGCAGGGCAGTGGAGAAGGGATAGAAGAGTGCCTTTCAGTATGGCACAAGTGCTGAATCTTAACCATCTCAGGTGTAGAAGGACAAGTAAGATCAGCAGCTTTTCCAGAGTGGATCTGTAATCCTTAGCAAAACATGTCTCCAGACAAAAAAGCTATTATTGACTCCAACTGGATTGCCAAGCAGAAAATCAAACCAATAATCAAAGAACCCAAATGGCTGCTTGTGCCCCTTGAAAGAGAATAAAAGTGTTCTAACCATATTTTTTAGAGCTTTTCTTTCTTTTATTTTTTTTTACTTAAATTCGTTTTTGGTACAATTTAGGTATACAACACATTTACATTTCTCATTGGGAACTTGTACCTTTACATGATGCATCTTGGTTCTTATTTTTTCCCCATTCCTAGCCCTCCCTTCACCCCTCCACCCTTCCCTATTTACAGAGACTTTGCTTCCATTTTTTCCATTTCTCATCATTTTTCCTTTCCCTTCTTTCCTTTCCCCTGGCCCTCCCACTACCCATACCCTATTGAACTGTTTCTTCCTATTTTGCATTATCAATGATTCATTCTAATAATTGGTATATTTTAGGTATACAATATAACAACATTGATCATTGGAAATTTGCACCTTTACATAATCTTTCTTGGTTCTTATTTTTCACCCATGCCCAGCCCTCCCATCAATCCCTCCATCCCTCCCAATTTACAAAGATTTTGTTTCCATTTTCCCATTTTCTCATATAAATTCCACTCCCTTCTTTCCTTTCCCCTACCCCTCACATTTCCCCTTCCCCTTTGCCCCTTTTCTTCCTATTTCACAATATCTATTATACGTTTTAGATCTTATTTACACTTTCAGTTTCTCACACTAGAGAAACTATTCAGTATTTGTACATGTGTGTCCTATTTATTTCACTTAAGAGTACCGCCTCAATGTGCATCCATTTAGCTATAAATGTCTCTAATTTCTCACTTTTTACGGCTGAGTACTACTCCATTTTATTTTAAAAAAAACACTTTCTTTATCCAGTCTCCAGGTGATAGGCATTTGGGCTGTTTCCAAGTTTTAGCTATTACAAATTGTGCTGCTATGTACATGGGTACACATATATCACTTTGGTATGATTCTCTTAATTCTTTGGCGAAGATAGCCAGCAGGGGAATAGCTAGGTCAAATGGGACTTCCAGTCCTAGTTCTTTGAGGTATCTCCATACTGATTTCCACAGTGGTTGCACCAGTCTACATTCCCACCAGCAGTGGAGCAGGGATCCTCTTTCCCCACAGCCCCACCAGCATTTGTTATTGGTTGATTTCATGATAGCAGCCATTCTTTCTGGAGTGAGATGGAATCTCAGCATTGTTTTCATTTGCATCTCTTGAATGATCAGTGATGTTGAACATTTTTTCATGTATTTATTTGCTGTTTCTACTTCTTTGTCTGAGAAATGTCTGTTCATTTCAGATGCCCATTTTTGTATTGGGTCTTTAAATTTGGGAGGTCTGATCTTTTTACATTCTTTATAGATTTGAGATAGTAGACCTTTGTCTGAGGAATAGGAGGTGAAAATTTTTTCGCACATTGTGGGTTGTCTCTTCACACTCTTGGTGGTTTCTCTTGCTGTGCAGAACCTTTTTAATAAGAAGACATCCCACTTGTTGATTGTTTGTGCTAGTTCACGGGCGACTAAAGTTTTGTTCATAAAATCTTTTCCTACACCAATTTCTTCAAGAGTTCAACCTAATCTCTATTCCAGCCAGTTTAGCATTTCTATTTTAATATTTAGATCTTTAATCCATTTCTATTTTAGTTTAGTGCATGGTGAGAGATATAGGTCTAGTTTTCATCTTTGGCAAGTTGAAACTCAATTTTTCCAGCACCATTTATTAAAAAGGCTATCTTTCCTCCAGTGAGGGTATTTGGCTCCTTTGCCAAAAGTGAGGTGGCTGAGTGTGTCTGGAGTTGTCTCTGCATATTCTAATCTGTTCCACTGGTCCTCAGGTCTGTTTCTTTGCCAGTACCATGCTGTTTTTAGCACAGTAGCTCTGAAGTATAGTTTCAAGTTGGTGGTTGTGATAACCCTTGCCATGTCTCTGTTGCCTAGAATTGCTTTTGCTATTCTGTGTCTCTTCTTGTTCCAAATGAATTTTTGGAGAATTATGCTGCTGGAATTTCAATTGAGATAGCACTGAATCTATATAGCAGTTTTGGAAGTGTGGCCATTTTCACTATGTTGATCCTTCCTACCCAGGAGCAGGGGATACCTCTCCATTTTCTGATATCACCTTCAATCTCTCTTTTCAGAGTGCTATAGTTTTCAGAGAAGAGGTCTTTGATTTCTTTCCTTAGGTTGATTCCTAGGTATTTCAGCTTTTTGGATGCTATTGTGAAAGGAATTATTTGCCCTATTTCTCTCTCAGTGAGTCTGCCATTGGTGTAGAGGAAAGCTATTGTTTTTTTGTTGTTGTTGACCTTGTATCCAGCTACTTTACTGTATTTGGTTAGTATGTCTAGAAGACTATTGGTGGAGTTCTTGGGTTCTTCTATATACAATATCATATCATCTTCAAATAATGATAATTTGATTTCTTCATTTCCTCTCTTTATTCCTTTTATTTCTTTCACTTGTCTAATTGCAATGACTAATGTTTCCAAAACTATATTGAACAAGAGTGGTGATAGTGGACATCCTTGTCTTATTCCTGATTTTAGTGTGAAGAATATCAGTTTTTGACCAGTTAGTACGATATTGGCTGTTGGTTTCTCATAGAAGGCTTTTATCAGTTTGTGGTAGAGACCATCTGTTCCAATTTTTTGTAGGGTTTTTGTCATAAATGCATGTTGGATTTTGTCAAATGCTTTTCCTGCATCTATGGAGATAATCATATGGTTTTTGTCCTTGGCTCTATTGATATAGTGTATTACATTGATTGATTTGCATATGTTGAACCATCTCTGAAGCCCTGCGATGAATCTCACTTGATCAGGGTGTATGATCTTCTTGATGATCTTCTGCATTCTATTTGCCAGCATATTATTAAAGATTTTTGCATCTATGCTCATTAGTGAGATTGGCCTATAGTTCTCCTTTTCAGTTGGGTCATTCTCTGCTTTGGGGATCAAGGTGATGCTTGCTTCCAGGAATGAATTTGGGAGTATTGTTTCCCTTTCAATTTTATTGAAGAGCTTAAATAGTAGTGGCAGTAGTTCCTCTCTAAATGTCTTGTAGAATTCAGCAGGGAAGACATCAGGGCCCGGGCTTCTCTTAGTTGTTAAGTTTTTAGTTACGTTTTCAATTTCATTGGTTGATATTGGGTTGTTTAGAATTTTTAGATCTTCTTCATTCAACTTTGGTAATTCATATATATCTAGGAATCTGTCCATTTCTTCTGTGTTTTCCATCTTATTGGCATATAGGTTCTGGAAGTAGGGATTGATGATCCTCTGGATTTTTGCTGGGTCTCTTTTAATTTCACCATTTTCCTTCCTAATTGCATGGATTTGGGTCTTTTCTTTCCTTTTTCTGATAAGGTTGGCTAAGGGTTTGTCAATTTTGTTGACTCTTTCAAAGAAGCAACTCTTGGCTTCATTGATTTTTTGTATCATTCTCTTAGTCTCCATTGCATTGATTTCTCCTCGGATCTTTATAATTTCCTCCATTGTATGAACTTTGGGTTTGTCCTGCTCTTCTTTTTCTAGAAGCTTGAGGTTCAGCATCAGGTTGTTTAATTGGGCTCATTCTGTTTTCCTAATATGCGTATTCACTGCTATGAATTTCCCTCATAAGACTGCTTTCATTGTGTCCCATAGATTTCGATATGTTGTATTGTCATTGTCATTTAATTGAAGGAACTGTCTGATTTCTTCTTTAATTTCCTCTGTGACCCATTGGTTATTCAGAAGTGTATTGTTCAGTTTCCACATGTTTATGAAATTTTTCGAGTTTCTTTTGCTATGGATCTCCAATTTCATTGCACTATGGTCTGATAATACACAGTGCATAAATTCAATTCCTTTGCACTTACTTAAACATGTTCTATGTGTGAGTATGTGGTCTATTTTTGAGAATGACCAATGTGCAGCTGAGAAGAATGTGTATTCTGATTTTGTGGGGTGGAAGACTCTGTAAACATCTGTTAAGTTTATTTGTTCAAGTTCTTGATTGATTTCTAGTATTTCATTACTTATATTTTGTCTAGTTGATCTATCTATTTGTGATAGTGGGGTATTGAGGTCCCCCACTACAATGGTATTAGTGCATATATGACTTTTCATGTCTGTTAATGTTTGTTTTATATAGTTGGGTGCACTAGTGTTTGGTGCATAAATATTTATGATTGTCATCTCTTCCTCTTGGATTCTTCCCTTTACAAGGAAGTAGTGTCCTTCTTTGTCTCTCTTAATCAGTGTTGGTTTGAAATCTACTTGATCTGCAAAGAGGATAGCTACTCCTGCTTTTTTTGGGGGGGTGCCTGTTGCATGGAGTATTATTATCCACCCTTTAACTTTCAGTCTACGAGTTTCTTTTTGAATTAATTGTGTTTCTTGTATGCAGCATATTGTTGGATTTTGCTCCTTAACCCATTCTGCCAGTCTATTTCTTTTGATTGGTGAATGGAGACCATTAACATTGATGGCTATAACTGAAACGTGTTGACTTATCATTGTCATAACTTTTCCTTTTTGTTGGGTTCTCCCCCTTACATTTAATTTCTTGTCATGGCAGATGAGTTCATTCTGCTTTCCTTCTTGGGGTTGTGATTCTCATTGTCTGTTCCTAGGATATTGTCTAAAATTTTTTCGAGTGCTGGTTTGGTATTCATGAAGTTCCTAAGGTGCTCTTTTTCATGAAAGTATCTTATTTCTCCATCAGTTTTGAAAGATAGTTTTTCAGGGTACATCAATCTGGGTTGGAGGCTGTTTTCCTTTAGGACTTGGAATACATCTCTCCAAGCTCTTCTTGCCTTGAGGGTTTGCTTTGAGAAAACTGGTATGATTCTGATGGACTTTCCTTTGTATGTGATTTGTTTCTTTTCTCTAACTGCTTGTAGAATTTTGTTCTCCTGTTGGATTTCTGGAATCCTAACTATTATATGCCTATGTGTAGATTTTTTTTTTGATCAAGGCTATTTGGAGTCCTATATGCCTCACTTATCTGTATGTCAAGTTCTTTTCCCCTGCTTGGGAAGTTTTCTGCCAGCACTTCTGTGAAGCTTTTTTTTATGTCATCTGCACTCTCTTCTGTTTCTTCTTTGACTCCAATCAGTCTTATGGTATTCTTCTTTGCATTGTTTCACAGCTGTTGGATTGATTTCTAGTGTTCCCTTACAATTTTGAAGCAATTTTTCTTTTCCTGGTCACTAATTGCAATCTTATCTTCTATATCTGAAATTCTGTTCTGTCCTCACATTGGCTCATTCTGCTCTGTAGACTTTCAATGGAGTTTTTAATCTCCTGGAAATGTATTTCCATCTGTTTTATGGATTCTATTTGTTTCCCATGTTGGGATTCCATCATGTTCCTCAGCTCCTCTCTAGATTTATTAATCATGTCTTGCACTATGAGCACAATCTCTGCTGTTATCTGAGAAATTATTTCTGATTTTATTTTTTCCAGATCCTCTTTTGTTACCAGTTCAGGGAGTCCAGGTTCTTGAGTAACAGAGTGTTCCATCTCTTTTCCCTTTGGGGTTGCTGTAGGTGATCTGGAAGTCTGATTTTGAGACTTATTTACATGTCTTCTCATTTTCACCCAGGGGGATGGTGCTGTTGGTGCCCATGCAGCTCACCTCCTCTGAGCTGGGAGAGGTGGGACAGCAGCTCAGATGCCCCTTCCTCTGGCCCAGGAATGGCATGATGCATGGTTTCCTGGAAGCCCCTTCCTCTGGTCTGGGAGCAGTGGAATGGATGGTGGCCCAGAAGCCCTTACCTCTGGGGAGGGATCAGCAGGACAGACAGTGGCCTGGAAGCCCCTTCCTCTTGGCTGGGAGTGGTGGGAGAGTGGCTCAGAAGCACCTTCCTCTGGGCTGGGATCGGTGGGATG